>NC_134413.1:31436312-31696312 GCF_038048845.1 Mixophyes fleayi | reverse complement strand
ATGACTGGTAAATTGCAGTTCAATATATATAATTTACAGAATATATATATTTGTAAGAATAGTCAGTTAATATTATGTTTTTGGAAAAACATACAATTATATATCGCAATATCACCATCTAGATGTTTATAGCTAAGAAACCTTGTCTATTTAAGAAAAAGAGTTTCACCAAAATTGCTGCCAAAATGTTGTATTCACCAGGAATGCTTTATTTTTAAAGTATTGACACAATCATTACATTCCATTTTGATTTCTTTTGTTTCCACTTTGAAGTGTATTAAAAAAAAATATTAAAAAATATACATTTTATAGACCTCACTAATTTCACTAAAATGTCCCTTTAGTATGTAAACTCCCATAGGCATGGTCCTCTACCCTTTCCTTCATGTCTGTACTCTGTCCATCAAGTTCAACCTATTTTGGATCTCCTGCGATCCTGCACTTATATTTTAAATTAATACAGAGTAAGCAACCGCCAATCTGTTTCAATTGTGAAAAATCCCCCCAGACTCAATATTGCAGTCCTATTTTTACCCTATATCCACTCCTATCCTTCATTTTAATTAACGGTCATATCCCTGGATACACCTTTCCGCTAAAAATTTGTCTAACCCTTTCTTAAACATATCTATTGAATCTGCCATCACAACCTTCCCTGGCAATGAATTCCATATCTTGACTGCCCTTACTGTAAAGAACCCCTTTCTTTGCTGGTTGTGAAATTTCCTCTCCTCTAACCTTAGGGGATGACCACGTGTCCTGTGTATGGTCCTTGGGGTAAAAAGTTCCCATGAAAGCTCTCTGTATTGACCCATAATGTATTTGTACATAGCAATCATATCTCCCCTTAGACGCCTCTTTTCTAAAGTAAACATGCCTAAACTGGCTAACCTTTCCTCATAACTTAATGACTCCATACCCTTTATCAATTTTGTCACCCTTCTCTGAACCCTTTCTATTTCCAAATTATCTTTTTTATAGAGTGGTGCCCAGAACTGTACTGCATATTCAAGATGAGGTCTTACCAATGATTTATACAGTGGCAAAATTACACTGTCTTCCCTTGCATCTATGCCCCTTTTTATGCATGCCAATACTTTGTTTGCCCTTGCAGCCACTGCTTGACATTGAGCACTATTGCTAAGTCTACTGTCTACGAGCACTCCCAAATCCTTTTCCATTATAGATTCTCCTAAATTAATTCCATTTAATTTATAGATTGCGTTCTTGTTTTTGATCCCTGAATGCATAACCTTACATTTATCTGTGTTAAACCTCATATTCCATTTGGCCGCCCAATCCTCCAGTTTATTTAAGTCCCTCTGTAGAGAAGCTACATCTTGCTCTGATTTTATTACCTTACAGAGTGTCATCTGCAAAAATAGAAACTTTACTCTCTAAACCATCACCAAGGTCATTAATAAATATATTAAAAAGGAGTGGTCCCAGCACGGAACCTTGAGGAACTCCACTTAAGACTTTTGACCAATTAGAAAATGTTCCATTTATCACAACTCTCTGTTCCCTCTTCTCTAACCAGTTTTCGATCCATGTACAAATTTTGATTCCTAGACCCAGTTCCCTTATTTTGTAAACCAACCTCTTGTGTAGCACTGTATCAAAGGCCTTTGCAAAATCTAAGTAGACCACATCTACTGTCCTGCCCTGGTCTAAGTTCCCACTAACTTCCTCGTAGAAACTAATTAGATTAGTTTGACATGACCTATCCCTCACAAATCCATGTTGATTCCCACTAATAGTTTTATTGCGTACCAAGTAATCCTGAATACTGTCCCTTAAAATACCTTCCAGTAGTTTCCCCACTATTGATGTCAGGCTTACAGGTCTATAAATCTCTGGTTGTGATCTCGTCCCCTTTTTAAACAACGGCACCACCATCTGGACCTGGAGCTTTATTTATCTTAATATTCTTCAGTCGCCTTTGGACTTCTTCCTCTGACAACCAAGTATTAATTAATGGCATGGTTTCATTTCCATTTTTATGTATTACTCCTACCATTTGTTCCTCTCTGGTAAATACTGAAGAAAAGAAAGTGTTTAATACCTCTGCTTTTTCCTTAGTATCATTTATCAATTCACCCATCTCACTTCTTAGGGGTCCTATGTTATCTTTTTTAATCCTTTTGCCATTTATATACTTAAAAAACTTTTTGGGGTTTGTCTTACTTTCTTTTGCAACGTGCCTTTCATTTTCTAATTTAGCCAATCTAATTTCCTTTTTGCATGTTTTATTACATTCCTTGTACCTATGGAAGGACTCCTCTGACCCTTCAGACTTAAACAATTTAAATGCACGCTTCTTCCTTTGCATTTCTTCCCTTACCTTTTTATTTAGCCACGTTGGTTTAGACTTAATTCTTTTACATTTATTTCCCATAGGAATGAACTTATACGTGTATGTTTCCAACAACATTTTAAAGACAGCCCACTTTTCTTCCATATTTTTTCCTTTAAAGGCTTTGTCCCAGTCTATGCTCTTTATAGACTCCTTTAACATATTAAAATTTGCCTTTCTAAAGTTTAAAGTCCTAGTTGATCCCTTATACCGTTGTTTCTGGAAACGAATTTCAAATGAGACCATATTATGATCACTGTTTCCCAAGTGCTCCTTTACTTGAATATTTGATATTACGTCTACATTGTTTGTTATTACTAGGTCCAGTATAGTCCTGTTCCTAGTTGGTTCCTCTACTAATTGGGACATGTAATGGTCTTTTAGCGTGCTCAGAAACCTATTTCCCCTAGCTGTACCGCAGGTCTCAGTACTCCAATCAATGTCTGGATAATTAAAATCCCCCATAATTAAAATTTGACCTAGTTGTGTAGCCTTTTCAATTTGCTGTAGAAGTTGGGCTTCCTCAATCGTACTAATATCTGGCGGTTTATAGCATTCCCCTATCAGCAACTTCTCTGAACTTTTTCCTCCGCTGGATATTTCCACCCACAATGCCTCTATATTATCACCAATATTCTCGTATATAACTTCCTGAATACTTGGTTTTAATTCTGGCTTAATATAAAGACATACTCCTCCTCCCCTTTTATTTACCCTATCCCTCCTGAAGAGAGAATAGCCTTCCAAGTTGACTGCCCAGTCATGTGTATCATCCCACCAGGTCTCCGTAATACCTATAATATCATACTGCTCATTCATTGCTACTAGTTCTAACTCCCCCATTTTACCTGTCCAGACAAAGCTCCAAATACACACATTTTAATGTAGCTTAGACCTTGCTGTACCTTGCTGTACCTTGCTGCAGGTTACGACAATGAGTAGTCTTAATGTGTTAATGGGAGGTTGCATATTTTAACTGGAGACACTGGGCATGTGTTAGAAACTAACTCTCTGGCACACATTTCTGCTTTGTTTTACAGCACATGGAAAACAAACCAACATGGATTTTAAAGTTTTTTAGGTAAATTTTGCCAAAGGTGGACGTTTTAGGGCGGATCAGGGCGGGGTTTTGGCGCATAAGGCAGGTCTTATTTAGTCCCAATTTAGCATGCATAAACATTGGGAAGTATGAAAACATACTTTATAAATTCACACATAACACTAATAAAATAGGACATTTCGGTGCATTACAGCTATACTGGTATTTGACACACTCTGGTTTAAATAGACAACATAAGTTGCTATAAATAAATATACAAATAAATAATCATCAGTTTTAAAAATGACCTGGATAATGTGCTTGAAACTCGGGGTCTTCTGGTCCCATTGCCTCACAGCTCTACTACTTACTGCTTATTGTTATATTACTGCATTTAGAAAACATTTTGGTCTTTAGGATTTGAAAATATAAAGCAGAGATACTAATTTGAATGATCCTCAGGTAGTAATGACAACCCCTACAAGTTGGAGATGATGCCTGTTTGAGATCTCAAACCCTCATAGGAAGTAAGGCTGGGGACACACTACAGGGTTTTCACCCGATTATCGTGTGATTTTATAAATGGACTAAAAATCTCTATAAACGATGGAACGATGTCAGGGAAATTCTGCAGTGTGTATGCACTGGTGACCAGCAGTGTCCATAGATCTCCATAGAGATTACTGAGTCACCATCTTTTCAGCCGATGGTTATGACAGATGAAGAGCACAGATCTGAAGGTGACTCTTGTAAAACCTGTATAGTGTGTACACATGAATGGCACGCTGATCTGGACTTTTAGCCACTGGTAAAATCGTTAACAATATCGCATTGGAGAAATTTTCTGTAGTGTGTATCCAGCCTAAGTGCAGGCAGATTACGCATGGGGTCCATCTTGCATCAGACTGTGAGCAATTCAAGTACCCTAGACTAATTTGGGATTTTGGGAAACACCTGGGTAAAGGTAAACCACATGGCAGACCAGAGACTTCCTTCACCCAGTGCCATTTGTCTCTTTACTGCAGACTACTGAAAATGAAGCATTGTGTTTCACACAAATATATTCAAAGGGGGGTATTCAATTGACGGCGGGAACGCCGAAAATCCCGCGCTCAAAAGATATTACCGTTAATACGGTAATATCTCGCTGGATTTCAGCTCGCGGCTCTCTGAGCTGTGAGCTGAAATCCAGCGAGTAAATTACCGTATTAACGGTATTTACGCGCAGGATTACCGTATTAACGGCAATATCTTTTGAGCGCAGGATTTTCGGCGATCCCGCCGTCAATTGAATACCCCCCTAAGAGCAGGAAGGAGAACCTTCAAAGCACAGCATAGACAGAGTAAAATATCCAAATTAATTTACACCTGGACTTAGGGAAAAAACATTTTTAGTGGGCCCCTATACCCCATAAGAGGCAGCCATACTTATCATGGAAGCGAGGTCAAGTGGCAAGTGCGAGTGGGGAGTGGAGCTATGAAATCAAGGTCTTGCTTCCGCCCACTTCACAAGAATTCTGGGAGGGTTACCCTGAATATGGGAGTATCCTGGAGACACTGGGAGAATGGGCAAGTATGGAGGCAACGTGTATCTGTATGACAAAAGTGTGGAGGGGTGTATCAAGTTTCCCAAAGAGAATATATAGTATATATACTATGCTATATAGACTTTTGACGAGAGCTCTTTCAGAATTGGTAATAGTTTCACAGCTAGAGCTGGGTTTATGTTTAGGACTCCGGACTGGGCTAATAAAATTAAAATTAAAATTTGGAGGAGGCTCACCTATTGAACCTGGTCAAGGTTATGACAATGTAAAGTGGTTAGTGAGTGCCATGTTGGGCACAGGGCATGGGGCTGAAGATTGAGACTCTATAGTAAGTGGTACCAGATACCATCAGCCCAGTAGTTAGAGGTAGGATAGGGGTTATATTTACAAAATAGACTCTTTGGGTTTATTTTGCACATTGAGACCAAAGTAAAAAAAATCCTCAAAGGAGGACTTGTCATTTAACAAAGAATAATAACTGTTTCATTATCCTATTAGTTTAATACTTTTATTGTAGCAAAATGTGCTTTGGGTACATACATATAATTGTTATACATACATATGCAAAACAACAATAAAGCACACTTCATTTAAAAATACTGAACTTCATGCTGTGAAGGGGATAAGCGGAATGTGCTCTTTCTCCTTTCCATGTATATAACTATGTTAGTTATTAGAAACACAGGGGGTAAATGAAAACTATAAGATGCAAAGTAGCCGGGAAAAGTGTAATTATGTCAGAAAATCCTTACATGTATTTTGCAAGCTATGAAAAACATATACTGCTTACATTTTGCTTAATTTGTTTGACAACCTTCAAGTACTAATTTAAAACATTCCCCTGCACGTCATATTTATTTGATAATAGGTTCCTTTGTCCACAGATTCCTTCTGTTTGCTAAGCATTTTTTTCACCCCGAGATGCAATTAGAAAGCACAAAAAAAAAAAAAAAAATCCAACAATCATCCAATTGAAAAATTAATTTGAAGCTCAAGCAAGTGACTTAGTCTGATGCCAGCGAGCAGAAACTATTCATCCTTCATCACCTGATCTGAGAGAGCCGAGCAGTTTAGTTTAATTAATCCTACTTTAGGTGGTGCACGGAACTCACATGTGTAACTAAGCACAACATTTTTACATTGCTCTGCATCCAATTTTAAAGAACATTTTGTACAGTTGTTGTTTAACCCCTTTGCTCCAGATACAATTTTCAAAATAAGGGCCTGATTCATGTTCGGACATTTGTGTGTCGCATCATGCTCCAGAACGGGCCTTACACCAATGAACGCACTTGCCTGCTATTTGAGAGGGGAGAGAAGGGGCAGACTTGTGTAGGCAATGTACAGTAACGGTGCACCAGCACAAATGCAGCAGAGTCAAGTCCTGGGTTGCTCGTAAGTACGCCTGGCTTCAGCCGTATCATATGCACCACTTGCTATTTTTATTTAAGTCATTTAAGTTCTTCAGGGTGTAGATCGCAGGTGAACAGACTGTAAGCCAGGAAAGCCGTGGTGAGTGTTGCAGGATTTGTTGGAACCCTGCGGTTAGGCTACATGGGGGCTAGGAGTTTTTATATAAAAAATAACTTTAGTGTATAGTTCATCTTAGGAAAATAAATCTCGTACACAGGTGAATGCTCTCATTCCACTTTTGCAGTTGTGCTCCATGATAAGAATGCCCATGCCAATAAAAGTAAGAAAAGTCACTTTCTATTATCACTTTTGAACCTTAATTGATTTACAACATCTCATTTTTTCTGTTTTAAAAAAATACTCCTCTTAAATGGGACCTCATTCATAATAAGTCATGGGACCTCATTCATAATAAGTCATGGGACCTCATTCATAAATAAGTCATGGGACCTCATTCATAATAAGTCATGGGACCTCATTCATAATAAGTCATGGGACCTCATTCATAATAAGTCATGGGACCTCATTCATAATAAGTCATGGGACCTCATTCATAATAAGTCATGGGACCTCATTCATAATAAGTCATGGGACCTCATTCATAAATAAGTCATGGGACCTCATTCATAATAAGTCATGGGACCTCATTCATAATAAGTCATGGGACCTCATTCATAATAAGTCATGGGACCTCATTCATAATAAGTCATGGGACCTCATTCATAATAAGTCATGGGACCTCATTCATAATAAGTCATGGGACCTCATTCATAATAAGTCATGGGACCTCATTCATAAATAAGTCATGCATGTGAGGGAGCATCTGGGCTGAGTCACATTTATGTTTTAATTACATTGGTTTATGTGCACATAGACAGAAAGTGGCACCTTGCGCTCACTTGTCCCCATAAATCGTTGTTTCCTTAGCCCCAAGTTTGTCCTTTGCTCTTTGGCTGCACCCTAGTGTGCATCAGGCTCATTTTCAGCTCTGGATCCCACTCTAACCGCAACTGGACTCTACTAAGCAATCTACTCCTGCCACCATTCCTGTGGTCTAGCTTTGCCCGAATCCAGGGCTAGCTCTTTTACCCACAGGGCTGCTTGTCTACTCATCTGGATCAACTTCCCCACTGCATTGTCTGAATCGTACCTGGTCCAGATGTCTATGACGAGCTACACCTGGTCCCTTTGCCTGCCGGAATGCCTGAGCTGCAGCACATGGCCTTGTTGTCGTGTGGTTGAGTGCCCGGTGCACAATGCCTTTTACCCGGTGCTTCTTCTCCCCAGTATTTTCAGTGGCACATGCTGGAAGTAAGAAAACAGATTGATGTTAATGGAAGTAGCTTTTTTCTTCTTTGTAAAGTGTTCCACATATATTCCATTGTTTACTGGCTTCGAAAAAGTAAAATTCACCAGAATTGATGGCTGTCAGTGAAGGCAAAGGTGTAACAACACTAGAAATGATGGGGGAGTGATGCTATGGTAATTACACATTCTATACTATGGGGGCACAGAGCTGGGTGTTCATCTCCTGTGTCAAATCCCCATGTGTATATGTGTTATTTTCATCATGGGGCCCACAAATGTCTAATTAGACTCCTGGGGGTAAATTTATCAATCTGCGCGTTTGAAAAAGTGGAGATGTTGCCTATAGCAACCAATCAGATTCCAGTTATCATTTATTTAGTACATTCTGCAAAATGACAGCTAGAATCTGATTTGTTGCTATGGGCAACATCTCTACTTTTTCAAACCCCCAACTTGATAAATTTAACCCCGGATTTCTAGATATGAGGAGCCTCTGTACAAAGGGGTTAACATGCAAAATAAATGTATAACTGTTCTGACATCACAACCCACCATTGTATATTATAAGTTTACCTTGCACATAATTTTTTTATGGTTTTTATCACCTAAATATTTATTGTAAGCGCATTATGCTAATTTCCCTCATAAAAGCAACTAGTTTACTAGAGAGCTAGAAATGTACAGTTTTCACATGTTCCGACAGGGATCAAAGAGGAAATTAATGAAAATCGGTGCACAGGAAAAGATGACATAAACCCATAGTAACCTTTTTTTTTTCATTTTCAAGTAGTGTTCAGGAAATTAAATTAAAGATATATGAAATTAAAATATTCCTTCAAGCACCTCTGTATTCCAAGTTAACCTTACTATATAAATGCCCCTACATTTTGCATAATATAACAATATTCTACAAGTAACTAACATAAAATAATACATCTTTTCCATATATACGTTTCCTTCAACTTGGGAGACAATAATGGAACAGAAGTAATGTAGGCTGCTTATTGGCATCTACTGAGAGGTCAGGCCTCAGTGCAAATACCCACATTGCAAATGGATGTAGTATCAAGGTACAATGTTTCTAAAAGCTGGCAATGTTGTGAAAATAGTTGCTCTGTAGGAAGATAGCAGATGGTCCACCAGGTGGACTCTGACGGTCCACAAAACTGGCATAAGTTTTAGGTTAACTGCTTTCCAGCAATAACTGACAAGAGCCAAAGCAAAAAAAACAACACGTTTGGTCTTTAGTTCGACCTTGACGTACAGACTCACACTTGTGGTGGAAGAGACAATACCAGATTGTTTTAGAATTTAAAGAACTATGGTACTGTAATAAAAACAATAATGAAATACAGACACACTCATAGACAAAAGGTAACATAATCCATCCACACATAATATACAATTTTAATAATAAGCAGAAACATTGATCGAACAAACGCTCTGTACAGCACACTCATGCCTACGTGTATAAAAATAATGCAATACAATGGAATGCCCATTGCTGGCCTCATATGTCCCAAGTGTGACTGTGGATGGGATTTATATCTCATCAGGGTCTTTAGTTATTGTATCTATAAATATACTGATATGAGGAAATATGCAGTGCTATTGGTATTTCCATGAACTGGAAACCATTATTTCCATGAATGTGAAGGCACTTTGTGTATCTGATACTAAAGAACAGCTATATAAGGTTTACTATTAGGTGTTGAGTATAATGAAGCGTTTCTTGTTGAATTTGTGCTAGACTCACTCGTGTGCCTTATATGACATCAACATGCAAATATTACGTTTTACAGAGACTTGCACAAGATTTTGCCTTGTAGATTGAAATACTTAAATTAGGGAGCAAAATTTATAGGGCTGTTTACCGAGGCATTTTTCTCCCTGCAAAAGTACATTTTGTCAAATCCTTCCAGGTGGTAGATGCACTTTATACAGGAAAGCACATTTATAGGCACTATTCAATTCAATGTAATAGAAACATCCAATATATTATAGTGATACATGAATGAATTGCACTGATGAGGTCTACTCATTCTCATGATTAAAGCCTAAATGTGGTTAAATCAAGCAGTATTTTTTTTTTTGAAAGCTTTATTTATTACAGACGATATAAGAATGACAAACAAAAACGCAATCAAGTACACATAGCTGTGAATTGTATGTGTTTTTTCATGGTTCATATAATTACATTCATTATAAACAACCATGAAGAAGAAGATACCTTATTTACCTATAGGATGGTGTGGTGTGTCTATGGGGGGGGAGGGGGTGGAGGGTCTACAGATCAAGCAATGGGTAAGGGAGCCAATGTCAGGTAAACCAGTTCTCTAGATATTAAATCTGTATGTTTGAGGATGGTGGAATAAACTGGAATCAGATAAAACTATGTGTGACTTGTAAGTATGACTTGTGATGTCCAATTTCTTAAGTGATTATTTATCTTACATGGCATTTTTGTGGATTCTCATAAGGGGTCACAACTTTCTCTAAATAACCAAAGAATCCATAGTAATCTGAATCTATTTTCTTTGTCCAGTAAATAAAAAAAATGACCTTTTCCCTACCTGCGGGGTGACAAAGGAGGTTTAGGTTGCTTCATATTTCTAGAGACTAGTTTTTGGAGTTATTGCTCAGGTCATGGGGTGGGTGTGGTAGAAGAAAAAAAATCAAAATCCATCTGTGCTTCAAACAACAACACTGAAATGCCCTCACCTCTCAAGTATGGAGGCTGACGTCCAAAAATGCTGCTTTATATACCACACCCAAATAGACTTAAATAGGCTAAATGCGCAGCAGCTAAGACAACATTAGAGAAAATTTGGAAATAAAACAGAAATAAGCCGACTCGGGTTAAAACCATACTGTGGCACCAGTTGCATAGCAATATAAATGCCCTATATGGATACAAACAAAAAACTACAGGTGTAGAATGCGCTTATGTTTACTATTGCAAATCTCTATATATCTAGGAAAATGAAAGTATGATGTGTTAGTTCGAATGTGATCAATATATTTAAGCTTGCAACCCACGTCAAGGGTCTGCCTGTTTGCAATTCCTACACTAACAGCTACGCTTCATACAGCACTGAAACAAGCGTGTTCTTATTTCTATTTTGTAAACAAGGCACATGATTCAGGTTATTCAATTAAGAATGACAGGTGTATTCACTCACAATGGTTCTAAATACAGCCCCAGTTCTGGAATCTACAGTTTCAAATAGGTTGAAACTTGTTATGGCAAATGAAAATCGCCACACAGTATACGCTGTAGTAGAAGGGACAGAAGGTCAAACTATTGACTTTACCCACAATTCCCTGAGCAATACAATTATTCACAAAGGAATTTCATATTATTTTCGTCAGAGTTCTGTGTTACCAATTTAACCAAAGTAATTAATTAGGGATTAAAATATTTACTTTGCACATGTAGTCTTGGCACAGCACAGGAATATTTAAGCTTTCCACTAAAGGGGTCAGCCTGGCTGCTTGTAGTTCTTTGTTTGTCATTTTTATCTTCTGTAAGAGAGAGAAGAAGATGTGTCATACCAAGGACATATTCTAAGTTGTCTCTCCTAAAACTTGGATCAATGAAACTTTAAGGGCTAGATTTACTAAACTGTGGGTTTGAAAAAGTGGGGATGTTGCCTATAACAACCAATCACATTCTAGCTATCATTTTGTAGAATGTACTAATTAAATGACAGCTAGAATCTGATTGGTTGCTATAGGCAACATCCCCACTTTTTCAAACCCGCATCTTAGTAAATCTAGCCCTAAGTGTACCTAAAAAAACAGTGGAGGAAGCCGTTATGAGGACTGAAGAGAAAGCAGCCCATCAATTTATAAAAAAAACAGTGTGTGACAGGGAGAGATACACATATAACTTACAGAGAACAGGAAGAACCAAGTTTTGTCTTGCTTGCAGCAGTTATAGTGGCTGGATGGCTAATAGCAATGACAATAACACCTCGTTGTGTTTGCTAGCATCTAATGAATGGAAATTAATTAACAGACACCTTAGACACAAATGTTTTAATACTGTATGTAATTTATCAACATTTGGCAATTTCACAAAAGTAAAATATAATATTACAACCACAAAGTCAAAGACTTTACAGATTAAAAAATACCAGAAAGCTGCCTATGAATTCATTCAATCAACTTCACAGCTTATGTAGCTAATATATTCCACGTAAAAATGACCATGAGCTTTTACATTGATAGCAATGTTACAGCAGTAGTGGCTGCATTAGTTGCTATGAGACCTTAGTGCAGTGAACAACTGCATCACTGAAGACATGATTATGGGTTCCGATGTGACCATCATTGTAATTATGCTGGCAGCAGAAGAAAACCAATTAGAGCTAGTAGCACTATTCACCGTAATATACAATGGGAGGGGGAAAGTATGGAGGGTAATGAGAGAGATGGAGGACAAACATGGGATGAATTAAATAGGAAGGGGGTGGAACATTTGGTCAATTATTTAGGTAGAAAGGAAAGTTATGACATGGAATGTATCTAACATGGGCCCTGTACCAGAGGCTGGCTGGGCTGGGGGGCAGGGGGGCATCTGCCCTCCGGGCCGGTTCAGTAGAGGGCTACCTTGGGCTGGATCACTGGACTACTTGCATTTTTTTCCCTTTAAAATAGGCTGCTGAGTCGAGTCTTGCCCCCCGGGCTAAAACCTGCCAGCCATCCCCTGCCCACTACCCTTTTATGGACATCGGGGATTACTCTTCTCACATAGAGCTTTATGATCATTATTAAATCAAATAGGATGCCCACAACCAAACAACAGTCTATAGAGAACAGGCCAAAGACAGTAACAACCAGTCAGCAATTCAGGAACGTAGTCTGGTACAAATCAAATGTCAAAAAAATTCAAGTAGCATGGTACAAAATCAGAATCTAAAGAGTAATCCAAGGTTCAAAGCTTAAAAGGTCAGGTGAGCAGTAAACTGTTAGGATCGATACACAAATCCTATCCACATAGTCACACAATGGATATTAGTATGAATCGAAAATGGTCAACGATAAAACTCCAGGCCTGGTCTTATATAGATATATTTGCTTTTAGTATTGTATACTATGTTAGATGGGTCTATATGTCCATGAAGGTGCATTCTAATACACGTGGATCCACCAATGAATTTATATTTGTTGATCACTCAGGTACACCCACATAGGTACCAAAGGCACAGAGTACGACAATCAGCGGCTCTGCAATTATGTATAATGATACAAATACTTACAGGAGACAAAAGAGTAAGATGATTTTATGAAAACAGGCAAGAGGGGAATATGGAGAAGATAATACATGGGGTTTGAACTTCCTTAGCTACTTATTAGAATCTCATCTAGACTCATAATGCAGATATATACATACAGATATATACATTGTGCATATTTATTCTTTCCATAAAATTGGTAAAATAACCAAATTATTTTTGCAGAAGTTCAATAATTAATACGGGTTGAGTTAAAACAATCCAGGTGCCACCATAGATCAATTAATCTTCAGGACCTTGTTGCTCTGCTGATAATTTATACAAATGTTTTTGGTGTAGCTCATTTTTAATTCATCTGGTTATATTATAAATGAACAACTTATCTTCCATTTTTAAAGAAAACTATGGTAGTCCCTCCCAATAGCCGGAGCCCTTGGATCTGCTCTTCCTATTCAGCTTCTCTTACAGCCCTGGCAGAAAACCACAGACCACAAGCCGTAGTGAAGAGATTGTGTATGGTGTTTGGTCCATTCTCTCACACTGCTGCTCCATGTCAGCTCTGTACTACATGCAGCCATTTTTACTGGTACTTCATCTAAGGGGAGGGGCCACCTTAGTAAAATATTATTATTTATTAGTATATATAAAAAAATTAAGTTTTAAAATTGAGCAGGTGTGAGTTTCTGTCGGTTCATTTGCGTTCTTGTACATGCTTGAACTTTTTGCCTGTTTATTGACCTGCCAGTTAACAACTCTTTGGTGTACTGTTTGTCTTGTTTTGTCTACGTGTTGCTCCATAGCTGCACTTTTCCTTGACTCTACCTCACTCATGGCTGTTAACAACTATACATTACTGAGATCAAGTCCATGGGGCATCTGAGTACGAGTCAATGAAACGGCTCCGGGAAAGGTCGCTGCTATTGTTGAAAAACATCCCGGGCCATAGGTTATGTGTAGGGGTTATCAGTTTCTTTTTGTGAGGTTCATAACAACAGTCGGGTTTAAGAGAACTCACCTGTATGCAGGGCCGGATTAACCATAGGGCTAACTGGGCTACAGCCCAGGGGCCTATGGCATCCAGGGGGCCCTTGAAAGTGCTCAGAAGCAGTATTGATCGGTCGGGGGCAGGAGCGCCCCCGGCGCGATCAGTGCTGCTGAGCACTTTCACTGCGGTCCTTCCCCGGCGCGCTGTAGTCTCCTTACTGAGGAGATCTCGTGAGTCTCACTCTCACGAGATCTCCTCAGTAAAGAACGTACAAAATGACAGCTAGAATCTGATTGGTTGCTATAGGCAACATCCCCATTTTTTCAAACCCGCAGCTTAATAAATCTAGCCCATAGTCTCCAATTTTGCCCTCACAACCCATCCTCTTAGGACTAAGCATCATGACACCGTTGTTAGGGATATTTAATGACTGATTTATTTATTCAGGATAAGTTAAATTGCTCAGACAAAACATGACACAATTCGCCTCTCTAATATTTGTAGCTTAAACAGAGATGGTATTGAGATGTACTGTCAGTCTCTCCACCAGTTTAATAACTATGAATATGTTCATGAGCTACAGTAATAACATATAATATTTGAGCTGGTGTTCTGGAATCCATGACATCTAGCAGATGTATGGCACCGTAGTTATATACCTTTTAAAAACTCGCAATTCCCAGTAGCAGACAACTTTACCAAGCTGAAAACAGGATTTGCATCTTGAACCACAAAGTTATTGCTGCAAGCAACATTTTCAGCAGTTATTTTGTAAGCAGCGCTAATAGGTGTCTAACCCATTAACTGTCTGGGGCAAGTTGCCTCCAGGAAAGAGCAGTCATCACCTGTCACTGGCTTTCTAATTTCTTTAATCGTTTTAAGTCTGGTCAGAGCGGTAAAAATGTCAGTCATGTTCTAAATGTTGTCATCTTCCACAACACCAACTCAATAAATAGGATGTTATGTATTCAAACATAATATTGGATACTTAACCCCATACTGACCTGTGACCTTGCTGAATAATATTTATTACTTAGTACTATCTATCTATATATTACTAATTATTATATATACAGTATATAACAATAATGATGATATAATTAATACAATAAAGGAAAAAAAATAGCACAATTTTCTAATCTTGTCTATCTTTGTGAATAATTTGTTGATTGCGAACTTGATAAATGAGGATTCTATGGAGCCTGGAGGAGAGGAGGCCCAGCCTATGTGGCGACTGGTGCAGGTGCAGTGAAGTCCCACTTGAGCTCTCAGTTCCGCTGAAAATAGCAGAACGGGGAGCCTCTGGAGGATAAACCGGCGGTACCACAACCCCCCCCCCAAAAAAAAAAAATGTGGCTAGTGGACTCAACTAGGGCATGCTATGGGGTGATTGGATAGATCTGAATGTTCGGTGTTCTCATTGAGTGCTTTGACGTGCCTGTGCATGGGCACCTTAAGATAGCAGATCTTGAAATATAGATATCTCTGTTTTACTGATCAGATTGAACAATGTAAAAACATTTAACAAAAAAAAGAACTGCCTGAAATCGGCGGTTGAACTACCAATTTGAGGCATTTTATTTCAGTTTTAAACAGACCGATGCATTAAAGGCAAAACCGCTGGTACGCTAAAAACTGGTGTTTCATCCAGTAACATCGCCATCCTGATTATTAACCTTGATCACATACAAACCATTGAATGTTTGAAACAGTTTCACAAACCGTTTGCAAAACAGCTACAACAAAACAGGTGTTTGTGAGAGGCGAGATTGGTCAAACAGCACCATTAGGCTCCATTGAGTTATGAATTATTGTGGCAATCATTATTTAATATTTATGGTAACAAAATTAATTTATAATCAACTTATGGGGGAAATTTTAAGTTTTCATTGTATTAAGGGGCAATATCATTTTATTATTATATTATGGGGGTAATGTGAATATATAATTATGTTAATGGGCAATAATTTATGATTGTTAAAAGGGGCAATAATTATTTATGATGGGTACAACACTTACAATACTGGACCACACCAACAATTTCTTGAACATTTCTCTGCATGACTTCTTAATATTTTATCTTCCGACATCTCCACCATCATGAGTGATTTCAACAACCCCATTGCAATCCACATTCCAATTCTTCTTCCAGATTATTTTCTCCTACTTTAGCATCTACCAGTGGATTGCGCCCTCTACTCATCAGTATGGCCACTACCTTGATCTACTTTGTTTTCTCTAGAATATGCTCAGTTTCTGATTTCCTTCACATTCCTTTTCCCCAGTGGGATCATCACTTCATCAGCTACATGCTCACCCCCAGTACTTTAACCTCCCTGCTGTCAAACTCTACCAAGCCTCCTCATACTCGCAGAAATCTTAACTCTGATGATTTTCAACAGCTCTCCACCTCTCTGCAACACCTTCTCTCCCCAATTTCTCCAGTCTCCTCCACTGATATGGCAGTACCTAATTTACACCAAACCCTAGAAACTGCACTTGATCAAGTGGCTCCAGTGACTGTTCATATGCCACGTCGAATTCAATGTCAGCAGTGACACAATAAATTAACTCGAAATCTTCAAAAACTTTCTCATAAAGCAAAACATCACTGGCGTAAATCTCGTACCTCTAATGATTTCTTTAGATATACTGCTTTTACCACTCCTATGGAAACGCTCTGGACACTGCAAAGCAAACGTACTTCCAATCTCTCATTTTTGCTCAGGCTTCTAACCCCAAACACCATTTTAACTCAGTTAAATCTCTTCTCAACCCTCCCACCCCTAAACTCTCTGACTACTATCAGTGCCCAGGATCTTGCCTTCTACTTCAAGGAAAAGATTGATAAGATCAGGCTAGAAAGGGTTTCAGCTTCCTAAAATATGTAATCTCTCTCTCTCTACTGGTATCTTTCCTTCATTATTCAAGCACACAGTGATTACTCCTATTCTGAGAAAACAAAATTCTAACCCAAACGCTCTCTCTCAATTTACCATCCCATCTCTCAGCTACCATGCCACTCAAAGTTTCTCGAGAGAATTGCCTACACTCACCTCATGCGATTTATTTCCGCAAACAATCTATTGGATACTCTTCCGTCAGGGTTTCGCTCTCAACACTCCACAGAGACAGCGTTCACTAAGATTGTCAATGATTTAATGACACTGCTAAAACTAGAGACCGCTATTTTCTTCTAATTCTCCTGGATCTCTCTGCTGCATTTGACACTGTCTCCTTATACAAATGCTATAATTCCTAGGTCTTCAAGACACTTTCCTATCCTGGTTCTCATCCTACCTATCTAATCATTCTTTCAGTGTTTACTTCTCTGCTCCTCTCTCTTTATCGGTTGGAGTACCACAAGGCTCAGTCCTAGGTCCTCTGCTGTTCTCTATCTACACCTCATCTATTGGAAAACTACTATGCTTGTTTGGATTTCAGTATCATCTCTATGCGGATGATGTCAAAATTAATCTATCCTCTCCTGATCACCCACCATCTGTGTTTTCCTGCGTTACTGACTGTCTTTCTGCCATTTCATCTTGGGTGACCGGTCGCCAACTGAAGCTCAATCATTCAAAAACAGAGCTAACAATAATTCCACCTGCCAACAGAAGCTACCTGCCTAACATTTCTATTTCTGTTGAGAACATGACCAAAAATCCCACCTCGCAAACTTGTTGCCTTGAATGTGATCCTTGACGCAAAACTATCTTTTATTCCCCACAACGACTCTATATTTACATCATGCTGCATTCATCTAAAGGACATTTCCAGAATACGCACATATCTAACACAAGACACTGCAAAAACATTAATCCATGCACTCATTATCTCCACATTGACTATTGCAATTCCCTCCTTACTGGTCTTCCCTGAGACAGACTCTCACACTCATGCAGCGGTTGGATTGATTTTCCTTGCAAATCCTTCTCCTCTGCTGAGTCACTCTGTCAATCTTTACATTGATAGCCTGAATTTCAACAAATCCAATATAGAGTTTTCTACTAGCATACAAGGCCATCAACAAAACTGCAGCAACATACATCTCCTCACTTGTCTCAAAATATCTCCCAACTCAACACCTCCGTTCTGCACAAGATCTGCGTCTCTCTTCCACTCTCATCAAATGGTCCCATTGCTGGTTACAGGACTTTTTTTCGGGCTGCACCCACTTTGTGGAATTCCCTCCCTCACACAATAATACTTTCCTCTGGTCTTCAAACCTTCAAGTGTTCTCTGAAAACCCACCTCCGCAGACAAGCTTAAAAAATTCCTCAACCACCGTCTTAACATAACTAGGTTTCCCTATTATCATCCATTACACAGTTCACACAAGACAACAACCCTTTGACTAACATTGTTATGTGACTGGATCATATAACCCACTAAGCACTTTTTACCTTTGCATTCTAGCTCGAACAATATGCACTATGTAGCACTTAACCTCATGTATCAAACTCCCATTATCCCATAGATTGCAAGCTTGCGAACCGACCCTTCTTACCTCTCTGTCTGTATTACCCAGTATTGTTTTATTACTGTGTTTGTTCCCAACACTACGGAATTTGCTAGTGCTATATAAATAAATATTGATGATGATGATTATTTCATGTGCACCATTTATATTGCTAACACTTGGCACTACAAGTACCAGTATGCACAGGTGTGGAAGTGCAAGCTGGCACTTGTAGTGCTGTAAAATAAGTGTTGCCGCCATCATAAATATTATTGCCCCTTAATACAATTCTATATTCATATTGCCCTCATTCTATAATAATACAACAAAATTGCCGCCTTAATATAATGATCAATAAAAATTGCTTCCTTAAGTTGATTATAAATTAATTTTGTACTCATAATTATTAAATAATGACTGCCACAATAAGTCAGTGGTGCCTCCTCTTATGTTATGGATGACAATGTAGCTCTAAAAGCATGTTTAAGCTAACTAATCCATTGCCGGTGGTTTACATTGAACCCTAAAACTGCCTTATAGTGAACACTTCGGTTTGGGGCACTAAACTGCCAGGAATTGATGGTGATGTGCAGTGCAGAAAGCGCTATTTGATACATTTACCTCTAGAAGTCTATGTCACTGAAGATTCTTCCACTGAAGCAGACACCAACCTATATGGATTGGTCTCCATGATTAAATAATAAGCAAAAAATTACAATGTAAAAATCATTCCATTTTACTGAAATTAATCTCATGAATATAAATCATACAACTCCTCTGGTGTGCGTTTTGTTTTGGACTTATTAGAAAAGTGTTTATATGGAACTGTGCCAAGCACTATCAGCTCCCCAGACCCACAAAAGAAAAAAAAAGAAAATCTGGTATAATTGCTGTTTAGAAAATGTGTTGCTTATTTCTTATTACTATAAAGTGTCCAATTCATGCTGTATTTACAACAATAATAAACTGACATATCTGTTTCTGCAAAATAACAGGATGCATAAAAATGTGCAAGTCCTATTTATACTTATCTGTCATCAAGAGCAGGCTCGTTATATTGAGGCAGCTGCCTAGGGCAGCAGGATTTGAGGGACACCAAAATAAAGAGGATATTTTTCTTGCTGTTATTGAAGTCTGTTTTTTAACTTTTTCTTATTTTTCATATTTTATATATACAAAAAACAAAGTATAGAATATCAAGATTATCAAGATTTACACAAAGACAAATGTCAAGGGAACACAATCCCAATAAATATAGCAATAGGTAAAAGTGGCTGCATGGTAGAGTGCAGTGGCTGGCTGCCTTAGGGCCACATACTCAGTTAAACCTGACTGACAACATCCGATCGAAGGTTCGCAGATATCTGCAGGCTGTTGGGTTGGATTTACCATTAGGTACGGTTGGCCCTTGGAACAGAAGAGACTGCGAATCAATTCTTTCCTTGCATAGCACATTTGTCCTCATTGGTGGAGAAAAATGGATGCGAGCTGACTTGAAGAACATGATTCACCTGAGAAGGAAATGAACTTGCAGGAGAGTGTCAATATATTCTGCTAGGTGTTGAAACCACCAAGGCTACAGATTGATAGGTGTAAAAGAGGTGTGATTTAGGATGGGGTGCAGAGAAGGGCGCTGGTTCTGTGTCTACAGGTGTATATTATGGTAGTACAGCCCAGGGCCTACGGGCTCAGTAGGGACACTGATCATCTTGTGTAAAGCATAATGGGTTTATGAGATCGTATATGTCCTCCAAATACGGTCATGTTCATTTTTCTTAGCCCTGGCTGTTAAGCAGGTTAATAGTATTTGCTAAATACAAATGACACCAATTGCTTATGTAACTTTATGTAGGAGGGATGACACCATTTTATGTGCCCTTCCCCCCAGGCAGCACCTCTGACAGCACATCATTTAGGGTTTGCTGGTGTTTCATTAAATAGCTTTTGAAAATAAGGAATCATACAAATATAATCTGATGCCCCAGTTTATTATTGTAAGTAATAGCCTAGATCAGAGTTTATGTTGTCATACAACAATGTGAACGTATGGTCCCTTATTCATTGTACATCACATGTATATATATCGTGCCACACCGCTCAACCCCCCCCCCCCCCATATAAGTGATTGCCATTTAAAATGACATCTAACATCAGTAGCTTTCAGGTACTGCCTAAGAGCTATGGGATATATATGTGTGTATATATATATATATATATATATATATATATACATATACATATTATAGATAGATATATATATGTATATATATATATTTATATATGTGTGTATATATATATATATATATATATATATATATATATTAGAGATGGGCGGGTCCGGTTTCCCGAGAACCGAACCCACCCGAACTTTGCCTATCCGAGTACCGAGCTGAGTAGCTCGGTACTCTCCCGCCCGCTCCGAATCCAAATCGAGGCCGAACCTCATCATGACGTCGTCGGATCTCGGGGCTCGGTTCTCGCGATACTTCAAGATTATAAATACACGCCCCCACAGCGATCCATCGCCATTTGACAGAGGGAGAGAGCAGGGTGTAGTCACAGGCTGATTAGAGCAGGGACAGAGAATCCAATAGTCTTCTTACAATTGCTCTAACAAAATTCGCTAGAGAAGAGAGGAGGATAGAGGTTTATTAGTTTTTTTTAATATTTGACACTCCCCAGTGCTTTTGGGGTGTCCCCCCTAATTGTGCATAAATATTTCTGGCTGTCAAAAGTCATATCTGTCAGCAGTATCTACCAACTAATTTTTAGCACTCCCCAGTGCTTTTGGGATGTCCCCCCTAATTGTGCATAAATATTTCTGGCTGTCAAAATTACTATCTGTCAGCAGTATCTACCAACTAATTTTTAGCACTCCCCAGTGCTTTTGGGGTGTCCCCCCTAATTGTGCATAAATATTTCTGGCTGTCAAAAGTCATATTTGTCAGCAGTATCTTACCAAATAATTTTTACCCCTACAAGTGCTTGGCGCTCAGAATGGATTCAAAGCAGTCCACATATGAGCAGAATGAGCAACCAGGTTCTGTCACCAGTCCTGATGTTAGTGTTCCCAGTACGTCATCTGGGCAAGGCGATGTCAAACTACAGAGTGTTTTGAAATCAGTCCAAAAAACAAAAACCCAAAAAAATTTACTGTGTTGAAGCGAAAAAGAAGTGTTACTGAGCAAAAGTTAAGTGCCGATAAAAAAAAAATTGCCAACATGCCATCTTACACACGCAGTGGCAAAGAGAGAATGAAGCCTTCACCTTTGGCTATTAGGGGCAGATCCCAAAAAGTTACCAAGCCTACAATTGGTGCACAACTACTGTTACGCGTCAAAGCCGAGCTGCAAGATAACAGTAAGGCATTAGAGGATAATGTTTGCTCTGATTCACAAATGACACCAATCCCTGTGGAGAGTCCATCCAACAGTGGGATGTCTAATCGTGAGCATTCTGCTGATGTGTGCCTTAATAGCCCGAGTGTAGCCGGTGATACACAAATTGAGGATGCCACTTTGGAAATATAAGAGGATGAGGGGGAGATTTCTGTAGGCGACGAGGGCGCTAATGAGGATGTTGATGATTATGATGCAGACAGATACCAAATTGCCTTTCTCAATTTCTATTTCTATTCTAGATTATATAACGGCTGAATAGTTTTCTATTTTACTCCTAGTGGAGAGGGGATCTGATGCAGACAGATACCAAACTGCCTTTGTCCATTTCTTTGTATATTCAAATTTCTAGTTCTACAGTCTATGCAGGCTGCTTTTTTTTCTATTTTACTACAAGTGGATGGGGAGGGGGGGAGTATGATGCAGACAGATACCAAACTGCCTTTGTCCATTTCTTTGTATATTCGAATTTCTAGTTCTACAGTCTATGCAGGCTGCTTTTTTTATATTCAACTACAAGTGGAGGGTGGGGGGGGGGCATAGATAGCCACCAAAGTACCGTGGTCCATTTAATTTTACTTTCTAGCTCCACAGTCTGTGCAGGCTGCTTTTTTAATATTCAACTACAAGTGTAGGGTGTAATATACACCCAAAGACGATGGCTACATTGCCAATAATCAAAGATGGAGGAGGTAGACAACCAGGTTTGACTGTATAATTTGCAGACAAGTGTTCGCATTAAGGACGGCCTACCAGGGATTAAACTGTTTTTTTCTTAATTTATTATCTTTAGAATTACCTCACTTATCTAAGAAACTGGTGGAGCACTAAATTAGGTTATTTTAGACCCAAAAAATGGTATTTTTATCAAAAATAGCAAAACAAAACCAAACAAAACCAAAACCAAAACAAGCAAGAGCGGTTTTGCAAAACCAAAACCAAAACACGAAGGTAATCCAGATCCAAAACCAAAAACAAAACCAAAACACGGGGGTCAGTGACCATCTCTAATATATATACTGTGGCAAGAGCCCGCTACTGCTGAAGCACACGCGAACAACTTCTTCTTTTTATGCAGCTTTATTGTCAGGATGGTTTAAAATGTATTTGACACCATATGAATTTCACAGCAGATATGGAGACCCTAAACGCTAGCTAGACATAGACACTCTCTCTCAAGACCAGCCAGCTTCCCCAGCGTTGGTCTCAGTGCACAAATGACACAAACAAGCTTTTATGCATGATACTCCTCCCCCAGCCCTAGCTTGATGGGTAGGTAACACACCCACCTTCTCTTTAAAAGGACACTCCCATCACTGGCTCTGTTTGCACTAACAGACACACCCTGTCTCTCTGCTGAGAGGAAGGAGCTTTTCCAATCATGTAAGTTTAACCAAACCTTAAACTACACATACGTTTTTACCTGGTTTAATCTCAATCTAGGTGCATAACTGCGCCAATGTTTTATTCTGTTTGTATGCTTTCTCTGCATATTGTCAGATAAATGCCTCCCTTTGTTACAATACATATATACACATGTATATCTGTATACATATATACATATATATATATATATATATATATATAAATGTGTGTGTGTATATATATATATATATATATATATATATATAAAATTTACATATTATAGTTTTTCCCAGTGCTAGAGGCTTTATTTTAATTCTTATTCATTAGTGAACCAGAGGATGTCTTAATTATTTGTCATATCCAAATGTGAAAGCAGTTAACATAAAGGAGAACACTCACAGATAAGCCTTAAAGTTGCACAAAAGCTGTTTTTGGAGATTACGATCAGACTGATTTTGTTTCATTGTCAAGTGAGGTTTTCTAAATTAGTGGATTGAGACTGTAATCATTAGGGAGCTCATCTTCATTATATGTAGGTAATATTATGGACTCTTAAAAGAACGGTATAATCACTGATCATTGATGCTTTGTGTGACATTATACAGATTTTTTTTTTTTGCATATCAGCAAAAATCTGAATGCCCTGCCTACTAGCACAAGCCTGGCCAACCTGTAGCTCTCCAGGTGTTGTGAAACTGCAAGTCCCAACATGCTTTGCCAGTAGATAGCCAGCTGATAGCTGGCAGAGCATGCTGGGAGTTGTATTTTCACAAACTACTGGAGAGCCGCAGGTTGGCCAGGTCTGTACTAGCATATGTGGACAACCCTTTTAATTAACTTATGATTTCTCCTATCGTGCTACTTGTTGGATTCTCGTATATGCCTTCAACAACAGTAAATGGACATTAGGACTAATTTTATTTCTACTGTTGTAACCCATTTAAAAATCTGGTCTCAGTGTATTTGTGATAAAGCACCAAACAGCTGCTATTAAAAGTATTTGAGGTTGTCCGTTGCCTCACTATCATAGTAATCCTCTATTAATAAAAATATTGTCACACTAGTTTAATATAAGAGGACTATTAACTCTTTAATACCTAATCAATATTTGAATAATTTGTTACATTTTATATTTCGACAGGTACCAGGTAGAGGTGCTACCAGTCAGCCAGTTTAATATCAATGAAAGAAAAAGGGAGAAATAAGCTGATTTTAGTGCACAAAAAGTCCTCTCTCCAATATGTTGCTCTATATTTGCATGTAGCCCAAATTTTATTAAAACATAACTTTTGTTACTTGTCTCAAATAAAATTAATTTGAATAAAAAGCAGTGAAATGTCTAAGTGATAAGGTGAAATAAAATATTTTATGTGATTCTACAATTGCTGTGTGTGGACTTCGATCATTTATTTCTCATGTTCTTTTAGTTAGAGGGTTATTACACCTTGAATATATTTTATGTTCCCTTCAATTTTTATTCTGATTTAGATTTCTCTGTCAATAATTAGTATAATATTATACATAAATCCTGATCATGGAATACTGTCCTTATAATTCCCAGTCACTTATATATCTCGTTGGTTCCCTTTAGATCAGTAACTTGTTTACATTCCTATCTCTATGAGTACTCATATGTATTTAGATCAGCATTGAATCTTGGACAGACAGTGTAATAATCTTCCCTCTAATATCTTAGCAGAGATTACTGCCTGTTAAAATACCCAGCTCTCTGCATGCGTTTCAATGACAGGGGTGATTTGCTACCTGCCTATTTGAGCACTAACTAAGGATTTAGACAGTATTAGTCTAAAAGTCAATCAGATTAGTTATCTGATGGGTATGCTGCACCTTTACTCTATCTACATCTGATGGGTATGCTGCACCTTTACTCTATCTACATCTGATGGGTATGCTGCACCCTTACTCTATCTACATCTGATGGGTATGCTACACCTTTACTCTATCTACATCTGATGGGTATGCTGCACCCTTACTCTATCTATATCTGATGGGTATGCTGCACCCTTACTCTATCTATATCTGATGGGTATGCTGCACCCTTACTCTATCTATATCTGATGGGTATGCTGCACCTTTACTCTATCTACATCTGATGGGTATGCTGCACCCTTACTCTATCTATATCTGATGGGTATGCTGCACCTTTACTCTATCTACATCTGATGGGTATGCTGCACCCTTACTCTATCTATATCTGATGGGTATGCTGCACCTTTACTCTATCTACATCTGATGGGTATGCTGCACCTTTACTCTATCTATATCTGATGGGTATGCTGCACCCTTACTCTATCTACATCTGATGGGTATGCTACACCTTTACTCTATCTATATCTGATGGGTATGCTGCACCTTTACTCTATCTACATCTGATGGGTATGCTGCACCCTTACTCTATCTATATCTGATGGGTATGCTGCACCTTTACTCTATCTACATCTGATGGGTATGCTGCACCTTTACTCTATCTACATCTGATGGGTATGCTGCACCTTTACTCTATCTATATCTGATGGGTATGCTGCACCTTTACTCTATCTATATCTGATGGGTATGCTGCACCTTTACTCTATCTACATCTGATGGGTATGCTGCACCCTTACTCTATCTATATCTGATGGGTATGCTGTACCTTTACTCTACCTACATCTGATGGGTATGTTGCACCTTTACTCTATCTACATCTGATGGGTATGCTGCACCTTTACTCTATCTACATCTGATGGGTATGCTGCACCTTTACTTTATCTACATCTGATGGGTATGCTGCACCCTTACTCTATCTACATCTGATGGGTATGCTGCACCCTTACCCTATCTATATCTGATGGGTATGCTGCACCTTTACTCTATCTACATCTGATGGGTATGCTGCACCCTTACTCTATCTACATCTGATGGGTATGCTGCACCTTTACTCTATCTACATCTGATGGGTATGCTGCACCTTTACTCTATCTACATCTGATGGGTATGCTGCACCCTTACTCTATCTATATCTGATGGGTATGCTACACCTTTACTCTATCTACATCTGATGGGTATGCTGCACCCTTACTCTATCTACATCTGATGGGTATGCTGCACCCTTACTCTATCTATATCTGATGGGTATGCTGCACCTTTACTCTATCTATATCTGATGGGTATGCTGCACCCTTACTCTATCTACATCTGATGGGTATGCTGCACCTTTACTCTATCTACATCTGATGGGTATGCTGCACCTTTACTCTATCTATATCTGATGGGTATGCTGCACCCTTACTCTATCTACATCTGATGGGTATGCTGCACCTTTACTCTATCTACATCTGATGGGTATGCTGCACCCTTACTCTATCTACATCTGATGGGTATGCTGCACCTTTACTCTATCTACATCTGATGGGTATGCTGTACTCTTTACTCTATCTATATCTGATGGGTATGCTGCACCCTTACTCTATCTATATCTGATGGGTATGCTGCACCTTTACTCTATCTACATCTGATGGGTATGCTGCACCCTTACTCTATCTACATCTGATGGGTATGCTGCACCCTTACTCTATCTATATCTGATGGGTATGCTGCACCTTTACTCTATCTACATCTGATGGGTATGCTGCACCTTTACTCTATCTACATCTGATGGGTATGCTACACCTTTACTCTATCTATATCTGATGGGTATGCTACACCTTTACTCTATCTACATCTGATGGGTATGCTGCACCCTTACTCTATCTATATCTGATGGGTATGCTGCACCTTTACTCTATCTACATCTGATGGGTATGCTGTACTCTTTACTCTATCTACATCTGATGGGTATGCTGCACCCTTACTCTACATCTGATGGGTATGCTGCACCCTTATTCTATCTATATCTGATGGGTATGCTGCACCTTTACTCTATCTACATCTGATGGGTATGCTGCACCCTTACTCTATCTACATCTGATGGGTATGCTGCACCCTTACTCTATCTACATCTGATGGGTATGCTGCACCCTTATTCTATCTATATCTGATGGGTATGCTGCACCTTTACTCTATCTACATCTGATGGGTATGCTGCACCTTTACTCTATCTACATCTGATGGGTATGCTGCACCTTTACTCTATCTACATCTGATGGGTATGCTGCACCTTTACTCTATCTACATCTGATGGGTATGCTGCACCCTTACTCTATCTATATCTGATGGGTATGCTGCACCTTTACTCTATCTACATCTGATGGGTATGCTGCACCCTTATTCTATCTATATCTGATGGGTATGCTGCACCTTTACTCTATCTACATCTGATGGGTATGCTGCACCCTTACTCTATCTATATCTGATGGGTATGCTACACCTTTACTCTATCTATATCTGATGGGTATGCTGCACCCTTACTCTATCTATATCTGATGGGTATGCTGCACCTTTACTCTATCTACATCTGATGGGTATGCTGCACCCTTACTCTATCTATATCTGATGGGTATGCTGCACCTTTACTCTATCTACATCTGATGGGTATGCTACACCTTTACTCTATCTATATCTGATGGGTATGCTGCACCTTTACTCTATCTATATCTGATGGGTATGCTGCACCTTTACTCTATCTACATCTGATGGGTATGCTGCACCCTTACTCTATCTATATCTGATGGGTATGCTGCACCTTTACTCTATCTACATCTGATGGGTATGCTACACCTTTACTCTATCTATATCTGATGGGTATGCTGTACTCTTTACTCTATCTACATCTGATGGGTATGCTGCACCCTTACTCTATCTATATCTGATGGGTATGCTGCACCTTTACTCTATCTACATCTGATGGGTATGCTGCACCCTTACTCTATCTATATTACTGCTGATCTATATTACTGCTAATCCTATTGTGTTGCCACGTCATTTATTTGTCATTAACATTGACTATTTCTTTGGCCCAGATATCTTTTGCTTTTTTCATGTGATATCCATATAAGTTTAAAAACTTAAAAACATTTTTGGAAAATGTTAGTACAGTCAATAGCGTTGGTGCTTCCATCCATACTGCTGGACATAGTGCACGTCTGTTGTACCGACTTTCTAAAATAGTAGAGAAAGAGTTAGGCCTCACATTCCCCCTGGATTTCTATGATTGTCCCCATTTTCTCCCTAGAGATCTTTCCCCGTGCTCATTTTCCTATAATTCAGACTCCAATTTTTTTTTTCACTTAGTTTGTCTCTTTAAAAGTCTACCACATCCGCATGGGTTGCAGCTAAAGTTGTCCATACAAAGGCCGATCTGGCTACTTTGCCCTACCACCCAATGGCCGATTTAATCATTCACTCTATCATGGAGCATACAGCACGTTTGGACAATGGTCATGTGTGGACATCATTCAAAAGGATTTACCAGCTGTCCCAGTTGAAATATGAAAGATCCCATTCAGATGTTGTTCGGGACTGGCAATCTCTATACACATTCATGCTGCAATTTGTGGCCAACTGAGACTAAATTTACTAAATTGGGTGAATAACTTGGCTGTGAGTAAGGGCACCATATGTCTTGATGACTAAAGAGTACACTGATACATATCTGATGGAGAAAAGGGGCTTCTATAGGTGAAAAAATACTGGGGTGACTGTATGGAACCTTGTAGAGTGTAATATCACAGGCAGTTCTGACATGTGAAGCTACCACATTTATGAAAAAGAAACTTAGGACACCCATGGTATAATCTTATCTGCTTTCTCAGCCACAAACCACGTTATGACTTATTGAAAAACAACATATATAAGATAAAAAGGCAAATAGCAAAGCATAGCATCTCAGTTATTTCCAGTGATCTAAAGTTTGATTTCTCCATTAAAGACATCCCTTGATTTATTTTGGTGCCGAATGCAGTAAAACAGTTATAGCTTCCACCCTGGCAAAAACCTGCACTGTTCTATAAGTAACACATATCCAGTTTCCACTTAAATATATATAATATTGGAATAAAATGGCAATTAAAATGAATAGATAAAAGTGACCTGACCTTGTATTGGCTAATTCCTGAAAATATACCTTGATATCTGTTAGTGTCAGTAACCATATGAGTATTCAAAAGTATTTTTGGAAAATATTAGTACAGTCAATTGCATTGGTGCTTCCAACCATTCTGCTCTACATAGTGCACGTCTGTTGTACCGACTTTCTAAAATAGTAGGGAAAGAGTTTTGCCTCCCATGTGTCCTGGATTTTCTATGATTGTCCCCATTTTCCCCCTAGAAATCTTTCCCTGTGCTCACTTTCCTATAATTCAGATTCCAAATGCACCCAAATTAACAGGTTAAATAGAAATAGGTTCCTACAGGTGTTCAATATTCTTTGTTATTAAAATGCATGTAATTATGGAGTGAATCTTCTGTCTTGAGTAAACATATATTTCACATTTCTCACTTCAAAATGGTGCGAGTCCCATGAATGGCGTATTCTCCCGCAGGGGGCATTGGGATTGGTGATCCTTTGAGTATTGTCACCTCTGTTGCAAATGTATTCACAGCAAGGTCAATGCATGTCAAAGAAATTCTGTAAAATTGTTTAACCTAAATACAGCCATCCCCTTAAAAATAGACAGGGATAAGCAGTCATTCAGCAGCATGTTTGAAATGTTTTTCTTTTGCAGATCTGCCTCAACATTAAAATGAAAAACTATGAATAAAGTTGAAAACATGAGAAGTATTTTATTCACATACAAGAGATGCAACTTTGCATTTATATCTGCTTTATGCATTCAAACAATTCAGCAAACTCCTAGTTTCCCCCGTCTGAAGCACAGCTGGCGAAGACTGTACGACATGAACATATAAGAAGGAATTTGTGTGAAACAACTCTATTGTCTAAGAGGACAGATTAAACGGGACTCTTCAAAACCTTCTTTGAAGGATGACTGCTGGGCCTTTGACCTGCACCTGCAGGTAACCTTGAAATAAGTGTAGCATTCGGATACTAATCCCAGCCTAAAGAATCTAAAAGTGGAACAGATTGACTTGTCCGCTGAAACATAAAAGGCTTATTAGCAGACAGAGAACAGGCTAGAAAATATTACCCAGAAACAACAAGTTAGCGAGTAACACCGGGGCTGAACAAAAATATAGAACATGTTACATCTGATTTTTAAAACAACAACTTTGACATTTTGTGACAGCGCAAATGTTTGACATGAATGGATATCATTATACTTTGTTAATGAAGGGCTGTACTATTTCTTCACGAGGCTATTGCCTAAGACAATGAATACGTACACTGATTCCTAGACTTGCACGCCTATTAGCCTATGAACGTTTACAATGCAGTTTGGTTTGTTAATTGGATGTTCTTCTTAACTTCTGGATTTCACTAAAGCCCTGGTCATCTTTTTCTTTTAATGGGAATCTTCTCTTCACGCTTTTCCTAAACTCAATCTATTTCCCAGTGCTGTGTTTTTTGGTAGGATTAAGTAAAGTAAACTACCTTACTGTGTGTTTTTCTTTCTTTACATTCATCCAGAATAATTAGTGTTTGTTCAGTCCCATGTTTCAAAGTTCGTATAACAAGTTTTTTGTGGGAAAAGTTATTTTGGCAAATAGCTGGATTTAGAGGTGGATTTAGTGGTGGACTCTGGGTAAAGAATATCTTACCCAGAGTCCTTCACTTTGCAGTCATGTTTTGCACACTCTATGAAGTATTTTTCTCTAATCTGGGACCAATCTACTATAAATTATTCTGATGTCCATAGTTTACAAAAAACAATTTAACATTGAGATGTTTGAATTTAAATCGTTTGATAGACGTATGAATTCCTGTAGTTATAGGATAATGTCTGAAATGTTGTAAATATCAGTACAGAAGAATAGATGCATAATAGATGCATATTTACAGTTTCTGAAGACCAATTTCCATGTGTATTAAGGTGGGGAAAACTTCTAAACTATGGCTCTTGGTGGGAAAGAAACAAAGTTGTAGAATTATCTAATACTTTTTTCTACAATTGCAAAAAGCATAAAATAAACGGGGCCGCTGAGAAGCCAAAGAGCAAAGCAAAGTCAGTTTGACTGTATGTGCAAATGCTTTTACAATTTGTCTGCTTCTCAGACATGTTTGTTTCCTGAGATGCAATCCGACCAAAATGACCTGACGAATCTTGTATCTCAAGAGAGAGTCTATGGGCCTGATTCATTAAGGAACACAAGTCCGTTGTAAGCCGTATTTTGCATGAATTTGTTCTGTGCATGCTCATAAATGGACTTTATGCCAGTGAACGCAGGTGCGTGCAATTCATCTCTGAACACAAATGACACGTCCGATAGCCCACGATTTGAAGGGCATTATGGGGAAGGGAAGGGACGCATGCATGTGGGCAGTGCACAGCAAGGGTGTGCCAAGGTCTAACTCACGCCCATTCATCCGATTCAAGTTTTGGGCATCTCTGAAGTACGTGATATTTAGCCGTATCACTTGCACCATTTACAGGGCAGGTGTTAGTGCTGACTGTTAGAGATGGCGGTCGTGTATACATGCCAGAACATGTGTTTGCAATTTAGAGCAACTGTAAAAAGGCATTTTATGTAGAGAGGTCATTAACTACATCCTAATATATGTATTTCATGCTAAAAAAAAAATATATACTTATTTTCATTCATGATTATAGTATTAACAGGTGTTAATGTATTTTTTTTCTGATGGGACTTTATATTACACTTATGTTTTGTGCATATCCTGTCCTAAATAGGTGGAAGTCCCGGGCAGTTGACGATGTGCACATAAGTATATACACAGTGGGGCACAAGTCAAAAGTAGGGGCAAAAAGCTAAAAATAGATAAGGCAAAAAAGTACAACGCTGAGAGTTATCCTTACCTTAAATAGCAAATGTAACACTAAAACAGATGTGAACAATGTGTCAAACAATTTATTACACAGCCTAGAATAAAATATACATAATCACAATTATCACGCAGTGTTAAACAGAACATATTATACTCTTACATCTATATTTAAATGAAAACCTGCTGGCATGTATGTGAGACATGTATCTTACATAACCCAAATCTGCTGCTAACAACCTCAAAGTCGCCTAAATTGGTACCAGCGAAATTTTGAATCTGCCACATCTATATAAGTGGCTAGAAATGTAAAGAAATATAAATGTATAATTAAGCACGGAATGTTCAAAAAGTCATCTAATTGAGAGACACCAACACTGTGTCGTTGATACACCACTAGCTAGCTTAGAATTACTTATATAATATTACAGCCAACCGTCAGCTGACAAAGGAATATCCAGAATAGATGGCAAATAATAATCCTATTGTATTACAAGTTAAAAGGGGAGGGGGCGAAGGTCTGCTCTCACCCCAATCAGCGGCATTTGTGGGCAGCACGGTGGCTTAGTGGTTAGCACCTCTGCCTCACAGCACTGGGATCATGAATTTGATTCCTGACTGTGGCCTTATCTGTGTGGAGTTTGTATGTTCTCCCCGTGTTTGCGTGGGTTTCCTCCAGGTGCTCTGGTTTCCTACGACAACCCAAAAACATCCTGGTAGGTTAATTGACCCTAATCTCTTTCTCTCTGTATGTTAGGGAATTTAAACTGTAAACTCCAATGGGGCAGGGAGAGATGTGAGTGAGATCTCTGTACAGCGCTGCGGAATTAATGGCACTATATAAATAGATGATGATGTCCCGACAAACTCACCCCAAAGGACAGCTCGTTGGAATCCACATTAATGAGTATGCACCAAAATCAGCAGCTAGCGGGTTTTCATTCATCACCACATGTATTAATAGATGAAAATGTCTCGTAGATAAACACATACAATACTTGGAGAACTAAAATGTGTATCGATGAATCTCAATCCTTACGCGTTTTCATTAAGATGGTGTTCAGTAGTAATTAGTAATATTATTAAAACATTTTTAATGCACAATTTGTTTTGCTAACATTTTGGCACACTACTTCCATAATATTTAAAAATGCTACTTTATAATTTTCAATTGTCTCCCTGTGACTTAAAATAAGAAGGTACATTATGAAAATATATAAATGTCAATTACTTTTTCTGAGCATGTAAAGATGAGGAACTAATCAACTGTCTTTGTTGGTGCCTCCAATCTAATATATAAATGCTTAGTGGCGTCTGTGTGTGTGTGTGGAAAATAAAAACCAAGTTGCAGCGCCACCTGCTGGGCAGAGTTATACACTGACCTACTAAATTCTTAGTGTGTGTGGGAAAAAAATTTCAAAAAGGGCTGAAATTTGGTAGGGCTCAAACTCATTTTCGTGAGGTAATTTTACCTCATGAACACACATGTGTAGAGGCGTGCGTTAGTGTGTGTGGAAAAAACTATTTTCTCAGAAAGGGCTCATCCAATTGACCTGAAATTTGGTATACTGACATTATTTGACAAAAAAATTAGAATAGTCAAGTCAGTTAACTTCCATCATCCCCCCTTCCCCCCGTGGGAGGGGTAGTAAAGGCTAAATTTACGAGTTGAGGGGTCAAACTCATTTTCGTGAGGTAATTTTACCTCATGAACACACATTAAAAAGGGCGCTTGCGTCAGGAAGTAACGATCTTCCCCTGAGGAGGCCTGGGCTAGGCCCAAATGTATGACAAGAACCTTTTTAAGACCTTAAGTATCTTGATTTGACTAGAATGCATGAGTATCATGCACGGGTTAACTTCTCTACTATATAAATGCCTAGTGGCGTGTGTGAAAAAAAAAAAAAAAGCTGCAGCGCCACCTGCTGGGCAGAGTTATACACTGACCTATATATTTCTTGAAGGAGAAGTGACAGTTGGGAGTGGTTAGTGGTTGCTGGGGGTGACAGTGGGGAGTTTTTAACACCTTAAGTAGCTTGATGAAGGATGTGGCAATGAAGATGAAGGATGAGGTGATGGAGAAAAATGATGAGGTGGTGACATGTGGACAAAACCATGTTAAAAAAGGGCGCTTGCGTCGGGAAGTAACGCTCTTCCCCTGAGGAGGCCTGGGCTAGGCCCAAATGCATGACAAGAACCTTTTTAACACCTTAAGTAGCTTGATTTGACTAGAATGCATGAGTATCATGCACGGGTTAACTTGTTATTAATAAGTGGAGAAATGTGTAGGAGGACATTACCTTTAAGCTAGGCTAAGTGAACTATTATATAATCGAACCAATCAATAAACTGCATTATAAAACTGAGCAATTCTTAATATGAAAGAAGCAGAAGAGGAGGAAAAAGTTGTTGTATTCACAAAAATGTTCATTTGTAAAGCAATGTTTGTACAGAGACCCCTTATGGGAAATCTTAGACCAGACCAAGTAAACTCATGTTTATTTCATTGTTACATATCAGCATTTGGCCATCTTTTATTTTTCTTACATTGTCCACAAGCAGTGAATTTAGAAGTCAGCCATTGATTCTCTACATTCTTTGTTGTGTACTTCCTCTGAGTCTTTTCTGGTGACTGATTACATCTTTGCCTGCATTGTAAATGCTTTGCAAAGCATTTAGAGGTATTATTAAGGACTTTAATCACAGCAGGAACTACCTTTTGGATCCTCCACAGAAATGACCCTTAGGAGGTGGAATGAGGCTCAGCAATACACAGAGGTAAGTAGCAATGGTTCCCTTGGTGTATGATGCAAACGCACTTGTCAGCCTGGATGGCTGCTGCCGCTAGCTTGTTATGCACCAATCAGCCACAAGATTAAATTCACCTGCCTAATACTGTGAAGGCCCCACTTGTGCCACCAAACAGCTCTGAGCTGTCGAGGCATGAACTCCACAAGACCTCTGAAGGTGTCCTGTGATATCTGGCACCAAGACATAAGCAGCAGATCTGTAAGTCCTGTAAGTTGTGAGGTGAGGCTTCCATGGCTCTGACTTGTTTTCCCAAAACATTTCACAGATGTCCGATCAGATTGAGATCTGGGGAGTTTGGAGGCCATGTCAACACCTTGAATTTCTTGTCATGTTTAAATTAATGCGCTATCTCTATTCACCATTAGATTATTTAACATGTCCTATAATGAAGCTAGTGCCACTTTAGGTCACCAGGGTATCCAGCTGACAGAAGGCAATCAGATTGTCAGCGTCAACCGCTGGCATAGAACTCTGCAGGACTTCCCTCACTAATGGTCATCAATATTGTGCCAAAAGTAACGATTGGTCCAGAGCATGAAATCATCTAAAAGGACTGTCAAGGGTTAAATCGAAGTATGGCTTGAGATGACCAAATACTAAGGTTATCATGTTCCTTTGTCTGGATAAGTGGATGCCGATTGTTTAACTCTAGTCAGCTAGTCTTCTTGGAGCACAACATCACAGGGGATCTGAGTCAGACATGTTGTACAAGGGAGGCTCTGTGATGTCCCTATGATTGGCAGGTACAAATCTGGATCTGGCAGGATCTGATGGATGCTGAAGTCACACCACCATGGGAACAAGACAAGGGCTGCATCCATACTAAAAAACTTCAAAGACTATGCACACAATACATATGGAACATATCAGGGCATCCATCAAGGACACTGATGCTACAGAAACAGGAAGAAGTCATTGGATGGACAGTGGATATGAATGAATAGAGTTAGACATTTATAAAATTAAATAGATAAAGGTGGTCTGCACCCATACTAAAAAAATTCAAAGACTAGTACTATGCACTTCTCAATGGGGAGCGCATTCATCAGTAGCTAACAGCGGAGCTTTCAGCTTTTTTCATAATGCTGCGCTTGTGAATCAAACAAGGGAATTCTGATATATTTGCCAGTTACCATGTATATCTACATCCAGTTACCATGTATATCTACATACTAATGTCCAGTTTGACATTAAAACGTCAATCTTGATTTGTCCTTTGGGCCAAGCTTAATTGTAATATCTGATCTTGTTCGGTTGGTTTGGGACGCCCTGAATGGGTGGGTCTCCTTGGTCTGATGCCGGAAGTCTGGTGTTGTTTGGAGCCTGAGGTGCCTGTGCCTCTGGGGAACAGGGTCTATAGGTGACCTGAAAATGCAGTGATGGTGGGAATGGAAACCTTACCTTGCACAACCTCAGGGTAAAAGGGACTGCCTGAGACTTGTGGCAGAGGCGGTCCTGAAGATCCTTGTATATAAATATGAAATGTATATAAGTATGGAATATATAAATAATATATATGTTATATTAGTCAAGTGTAAGAAATGTGTAAAACAGACAGTTCAGACACAAGTGTGTCTGACATTGAATTACTCTTCCAAAAACATCCGTCTTGACAAGACAATGCAATTGAAATTCCCCATCCTGAGAAAATAATAGGTCAGAATTTGGCACTGGCAAAGAATGCATGTATAGATGGAGATATAATGGCTACGATTTACTCTATATGGTGGAGTTAGAGAACCATATAGACTGGTTAATTATTTTTTGATTGAATCAGAGAAAGCAAATGGAATGATGGCATTTACAAAATTCATTAATAAGACAGCTCACTGCAGATTTTGCGCAAAATTGGTGAAAATTTAGACAGTTGTGAAGGGATCATTAGAAAAAGACTGGAAATGAATGTTAATGCTATAACTAGAAGTCGCATCATTTTACCTATTATTCACAATTTTAATTAAATTTAATTAAATTAAAGCCCACTGCCTTGGTGTCACACTTGACTCCACCCTCTGCTTTATTCCTCACATCCAGACTCTCTGCCAGTTCTACCTCTGGCCAGGGCCCTCTTAAGAACATCTTGGGCCCCCGGGCACAGCAGTGCACCGGGGCCCCTATATATACAAAAAAAAAATTATGATTATATATATGGGCCCTGCAGCCCAGGGGGGCCCGTCGGAGGCAGCAAAAAAAAAAAAAACCTGAAGAAAAAGAAGAAAATACTTACTTTGCGGTCAGCTGGCGATCCGGCTCCCTCCATGGTCTCCTCCATGGTATTGTCTTTTTTTTTCCAGGTTTTTTTTTTTTTTTTGCCTCCGACGGGCCCCCCTGTGACCAATGGGAAAGACGCCCCTGCCTCTGGCACATCCTCCCCTCTACTCCCACTCTCTGTTGGTGGGAGTACACCTCTTCTCTTGGGGCACTAATTCGCTCATACGGCCTCCAATACAACATGTATGTTGGTGCAGCTTTGATAATGACTTGGTATGTTAATTGGAGTTGGGTAGATTGAGGGAATTCTTTGCTACGTATGGATTAGGGGCAGGAGTGTCCTAATTCCTAATTTTGCACTGAAGTCAGCATAAATAAGCATTGTAGGTTCACAGATTTTACATATATTCAGTATTGCTCTACTCAGGTGAACTAGACAAATAACTTTCAAGGTAATTATCTGGAAAACTTTTAAGGCCTGCTTCAGTAAGGCACATAGATGCCGATATGTGCCTTAGTAAAATCACTCTGCCCATGCCCAGAAACATACCATATGCCTGAGAACTCAGCAACGTCCAATTTATCTTCGTGCGCAAAAGACCCTTACTACAGTCTGCGATTTCAGGGGCTATAAGCGTGAAGTCACTTTACAGTAAGGACGTGTCAAGGTCGACCACACGCAGCAGCATCCAACTCAAGCTCTGGGCATCTCTAAGGTACGTGTTTTTCTGTTCTATCACTTGCACCAGCTACAGGTCTGGTATAAAAGCCAATTACTAGCGATGACAGTTGAGTATTAGCAACAGGTGACATTAATTGAATAGTTTTTTTTCTGTGCATTCTTTTGTGACTTTTTATTCCACATATGTATTGGACGTATCCTGCAGTGCATTGTCTGTTAGAGCAGAGCGGATCTAGATCCGTATTCATCAACAGACGTTTCTTTACATCCGCTCCTTGTTGAATACGAACGTGTGTATGTCCGATTTATGTGCATTTTTTTTTTTAAAAAGAGCACAATTCTGTTGTTTTGCGTGCACTAATGAATCAGGCCCATAATGTGTAAAAGTAACCATAGGAAAAATCATGACATGTATATTTTTCTGTGTTTTTGTCTGTATTACATTAGATGGATACAAACTAATAAACTGTCTACTTCAATATGAAGAAACAGATGTCCAAGGTAAAAAAAAATTACAAAAAAAACAGTAGTCCCCTGAAATATTGACACAGGGAAAAATTATGAAATCCCCTCCTGTCTCGAAGAGGTTAATTTGCAAGTGGCAGGTTCTCATTAACCGTGGCCAACGCCTATTTTGTATAATGGCGCTTTAAAGAAGAAAAAAAAAAACTAAACTCTAATTAAAATATCACTTTGTTCAGGTTTCTGAACACATGCCCAAAAAACTTTAGTATTAATACAGATATTTGTATTTTGATCCTGGAGAGAATGGGGATTAGGTAACACATATTACAAATGTAATCACATTTTGCAAAGCACACTATGAAATTCAGAAATGTTGGCCATGATTTAAGAAAAAAAAAGTGTATTACCGTTTAAGAAGGTTTTGTTCCGTGCAAAAGTACTTAAACAGACGTTTATCATGCATTTGTTGGCTGGCAGACAACAGACACCAAGCTTATTGAAACAGATCCAGACAGCTCCACGTATCTCTCCATAACAAGGATACGGCTTCCCATAGTCGTTGGCAAGCTTGGAGCGGTCTCTTGTCGTCTTACTTTTTCCTTCAGCAACAAACTCAACAGGTGTTGCCACAGATACAGAGCACTTGGCAGTTCCATGACCTAAATAATGATTCCTAGGGTAGATTTTCTGAAAAAAAAGGAACCATTTAAATGTGTTTCTAAGCAACAGCCTAATAAATAGAGCATTGAACATCTTAAATAAAAGTGTATTTTCCTTGTGATAGTCAAAACCTCAATTTTCATGGCAGTTGGCAATCCCAATTATTTATTTTGAGTGCTCTCTTCCAGACATGGGTAAGTAAGGGAATGATTTTCAATAGAAAGTAGCTTTGGTACAGCGGCCGCTTCTGGCACAGAAAAATACATTGCGCTGCTCAAGGTTTTGAGGATTGGACATGGATGGGGACATTTATAAAAATTGATGCACAGAAGAATATAGTTTCACACACAGCAACCTAACAGACATTTAATTTGATTTTCTAAACTGTTTGCTTGATATAGACAATCCCGACTTTTTCTTGTTTACTAATTTTCGGAAATGTCCTTCAAAAAATGTAACCAGGAACTTCAGAATGTCCTTTGCATATTGGCTTAGAATTCTTAACCTTTTGGCTAATTGCCTTTTACTCATTACTATATTGCAATGCAGAGGTACACTTCCTGCCAATTTAGCCACTGCACAGATGTTTTTGGTGAATGGGGATTTCACAAAAATGTCCACAGCTAAGTATTTGTGTAGATGAATCTACTTTGTAGAACATTATTGTATCAAGTGGAAGATTAAAACTACCAACATATCCCTTCCCCATTCTCCTCTTGTCTTATTTGACCACCATCTTTCACCCCATTGTAACATTTAATTGTTGAAATTTGGAGGGATGGTGGAGGTCATAAGTAACAAGGGAAGAGTGGGAGGTATATTTAACAGAGGTGAGTGAGAAATGAGAGTTGGTTGAACCAGCTACATTTCGATTCTGAAACCGATTCGCTAAATTGGTTCTAAAATTTAAAATTTAGAACTCTGAATTTTAGAAAGTTAGTTTGAGTCTGTATTCAGTGTTCAAGACAATTTACACGGGGACCTAAAAAAAAACCTTGAATGTGAACATTGAAGGGTGAGCGTCAAACATGAGACAGATATTTCAAACCAACAGTTTGAATCGGATTCTATTGATGTTTAGTATCTTCAAGCTAGTGAAATTTTGATTGAATTTCAAACTGGTTCAACATTATTCGAGCATCTCTAGTGACAAGGGACAGAAAGGTGAGGCATAGATGACTAGGGTAACATTGGGGATGTGTGACAAGGGGAGGGAGGGTTGACAGCATAATGCATGTCGACTGAAGGTGGGGGCCTAATGTGTGACCCAGGAGCAGGAGAGAGGCGCATGCTGCAATTAGATAAGACAGGTGTAGCATGCTGAATGTTAAACGTGCCAGGATGCTTGTTTTCCCAACCACTGACTAGTGGGTTCTTTACTGCTGTCACAATCCCTTTCAAAAACCCTCCTATGTGTTGTGGGCATCATCGCATGCATGTTTAGGGCACATCCTCAATTCCCAATTTTTTTCCAAAATGGAGAGTTTTCTACACTAGCAGGAACACGTTTTCACTCATAAGTTTTTGCATGATAAGTCTCTGGTCACATCAAATAGAGCCCTCTGGCACCCTAGTCTGTTTTTGGCAAACCTATGTTGTCACTCACACGTCAGAACGATTCAACCAACACTTCCTAGAAAAGATGGTGGCAGGCCATTATCAAGCCCTATTTTCTTCTTCACTTGTCTTTAGTGCAATCTCACTAGAAAGCGATGTTAACCTACCCTGACTGCTGTCCTGATGCTTGAGTTTTCATTGAGTCTACGCAGATGGAGTAGAAGCCATATATCCCAAAGAGATGACAAAGGCACTCTTGACAGGTTGTATGAGATCATCACAAGCTCCCTCTCTTCTACGAGGGGCTAGTGCTTTTCCACTGCTGAATTCAGGTTGAGGGAAATCCCTGGTTATAATTATAATGACATAACTGCTAAGATCTCATTTGTGACTCTTAGCGAGCTGGGACTGGGATCTGTAACAGAGGATAACAGGGATGCCCTAGGTGGGAAATAAAGAGGATAAAAGTGATATCTAGGCTGTTTTTTTTCAAACAACACCCATCGCTGCTTGAGTATGGGATTAGCCCTAGTGCTTTTCAGCATGTGACTAGTTATACCTGGGGGGGGCACATTTTTTTGTGGGCCCTGTCCCCCAGGAAATCTAGCTCTGTGCTGACCACCCTAGGTCTGGTTTGACACTATGGCAGGGGACCGCATGTTGCATAGATCCCTGCTATAATGCCAGCAGCTCTGGCTGGCAAAGTCTAGAGTTAGTACTGTTAAAATCATTGGGACCCCACACTTTTTGTCCCTCTGAATTTCCCAGTACCAGCAGGGCCGGATCAAGGAAAGGGAGGCCCCTGGGCTAAGGGTACTGTGAGGCCCCCCCCCCATGAAGAACCCCCGTGAGTTTACCTCCTTCTGTTGTTCCACTCCCTGTAGCAATTACATGGCGCGCAGTAATCTCCTTACTGTGGAGATCTCGTGAGAGTGAGACTATAACTCATTGTCTCACTGTCACTAGATCTCCTCGGTAAGGAGATTACTGTGCGCCGCGTAAGTCCTACAGTGACATCAGGCAGCTAACAGCATACCATTTGCTGTTAGCTGCCTGCCATTCTCCTTGAACAGTGACAGCCGGAGCCGGGGGCAGGGACACCCCCGACCTGGTAAATGCTGGTGGGCCCCCCAGCTGCCCGAGGTCCCTAAGCTGTAGCCCCTTTAGCCCTATTGTTAATCCGGCTCTGAGTACCAGCCTAGGATGGCTGCACTAAGGCTGGTTGACGCTTTTTCGCTGCACAAGCTTTTTTTTTAAATGATTATTTATTACTTTTTTTAAAACACAATATCTGTACGGATGATGATCATCATCCGTACAGATCTTACATCAGGGAAAAAGCAGCTGCAACTTATACACCTCCTAGAGGCGTATCTGCGTCTACTTCCCCCTCAGCTTAGTGCGTTAGGAATGCTAACAAGCCCTTACTGAACTCATACTTGCCAACCTTATGTTGGCCAGGTTCGGGAGATTCTGGTGGGCAGGAGGGGTGTATGGGCGGAGAGGGCAGGGCTTCACAATTTGCGTCATTTTGGGGCTAAAATGATGCGAATTGTGAAGCCCCGCCCCCTCCACCCGTACATTCTAGGTCTAATTTTATACAAGTGGGCAGATGAGCCAGATGCGGGTGAATCACCAGCTCTCCCAGGAGTCCGTGAGACTTACCCGAATTTCGGGAGTCTCCCGGACATTCCGGGAGAGTTGGCAAGTGTGACTGAACTATACCTATGTTACGCTCTCCCACTTTCCGCCTCTCTAAGCATAAAGTATAAGAATATGTCCTAAATGTCTCAGTTCTAAACAGTGCTTTTTGCTGTTTCGAGTCAGATTTATACTGGACTCTTCATGACCCCACTGTCTCTGGGCTCTTGTGGGACATAAATATACACAACTGTATGCCTGATGTACTCCTGATGCAAATGTTACTGTTTTTGAGCTACATGCATCTTGAGATGCATTCGACTGAAAATATGCTTGTAAATGAACATTTTTTTTAGCATTTCTCTTTTCCTGCATATATTCAGAGTGCAAATACCTACATTTCTACATGAATCCTATAGGCTATATGAAATTATGAGGTGTTGAGCTCTGTTCTGATGGGACTGGAGTGGTGAATATCACATCAGAGAAGTTGTCTAGGTAGGTCTGGGAATCTGGAAGTGGAAGAAAGGAAAAGGAATGAGAGAGAATATTTTATCTGCCCCATGCATCAGTGTCTAGTAATTGTCATTTCTAATTTCATATGATCTGTTGGCATCAGTGGGGCAGCACAGTGGCACAAAGGTTAGCATTGCTGACTCCCTGGGGTCACAAGCTTGATTCAGACTAGAGCCTTATCTGTGTGGAGTTTGTATGTTCTTCCTGTATTTCTGTGGGTTTCCCCCCACAGTGCAAAAACATACTAGTAGGTTAATTGGCTTCTGACAAAATGCACCCTAGACTGTGTGTGTATGTGAGTGTATTTCTGGTTGAAAATTTGGATGTAAGCACCAATGAGATAAGGACTGATGTGAATTATTTTATACAGAGCTGGGTAATATTATTTACACTATATAAATAAACATTCATAAATAATAATAATAATAATAATAATAATAATAAATAATTATATGCACATGTATATTGAGAGCTTTTGTTTAAAGGAAAAATCTCCGTGCTGCAGCATTTCAATTAACAAAATAGGATGGTTTACCTGATAAAATGCTCCCTGTGTGAGTGTAATTACATATTTGTGTCCCACAGAGATTTTTTAATTTCTGTTCGGCTTGTTTGCCTTGAAATATTTGTCACTGGAAATCTTATTGATGTGTAATTTTAAGGCAGTGTGGACACACTGTGTGTTTTGTTTTCATTCTCGGTCTCTCAGTGGATAGCACATCTTTGAAGATGATGTTTGGGGAGTTCTATTAACAATGCGCTGCACTTGGGTCTGTCATTTGCAAAATGGAGGCAGCACTGATGGAAGTGTGAGAAAGGTCAAAGGTTAAGAATTCCATCAGATTGTTGGGACTATTATTGTCAGTAAACCAATCAAAAAACAAACCAAATTGAAAAAGAACCACAGCCTGTCCACATAAAATTGTTAACAATAATGTTATAACTCCTGATGGCAATTAGGGTACGTACAGTAGATTTTATATTTGGTGCACTACCCTGCATTATATTGTGAAAGCCGCTTTAGCAGACCTCAAAATAATGATCAACAGATATTCATAAGGACTGAACCATACCCTGGAATCAGCTTGTTCTGTTTTTTTGTCAATCAGGTAGTAACTATTGGCAAATTGTTCCTCATAGTGATTTAGCAATCCCTATTTTGGTTTCTGTTCAAGTTATGCTCAACATCCAGTGTACTAGTTACTAGAACTGGGACATGCATTTGATACCAGCAACAATTATTGTGTTGGGGTCTGCTTTTTATACTTTCCACCAGAACAGTAGGCTTGCTTTTTATATATGTTACTGAAATTGTAGTCTGTATTGTATACTCATCACATGGAATCTTCCACTCCTTGCAGCAACCAATGGTGGGTACGTGGTAAAGTGGATGCTCAATGTTACCAGCACACTAATTAATGGTTGTTATGTAGTGTTTAATTAAAAAAATCTAGGATGTCTTCCAGTAACAAAAAAACATGTTTGAACCTGCTCATGAGCCTTGACCATGGCCTTATATTAATTTTTTATTTTATTGTATTGTATACAGAATATCAGAGAATATCAGATGCAATTATTTACAGCCAGGGGAGGGCTGGTAAGTGTTAGCCTGCGGGGTAAGATTAGGCTCAGCAGCCTATTAGGAACATTTTAAAGGAAAAAAATACAGATGGTCCAGTGACCCAGCCCACGGTAGCCCAAGATGGGACCGACCCAAGGGGGCAGATGCCCCCCTACCCACCAGCCCAGTCTGTCCCTGCTTACAGCTATCAGTACAATCTACTTGAGGCACACTCACACACACAAGGGCTGTTTTTTTTGTTTTTTTTGCCTAAAGACAATTAAACTACCAGTTTATCTCTGGACAGTGGAAGTAATCCGGGGCACCCAGTGGAAACCCACACAAACATGGCTAGATCAGACAAACTTCACACAAATAGCACCCTGAGACATAATTACAGTCACATTTTCAAAACAGTTCAGCAAAATATTTGTATTGTTCACATGTGGCAGAGTAATTTTGCACCTTTCTCCAGCAACTCTGTTCTTAAGTGTTCTCAGAGATCTGCCCCAACCATCGCACAAAGCAGAATGAGTTGACTTTCGTCATCCCAGCTCTATTCATACCATAAATTCCCCAAAATATGAGTTTGCAAATACAGTGCAGAATGGTATTCCACAGAATTGAGAAGCAAAAGTGGATCTCGCCGCAGATTCCATTGCAGGAACGGGATTCACCTCGAAACTCTATTTGCATGCAATTTTGCTTCAATTTCAAGTCCTAACAAAACACAAGGGGCCTGATTCATTAAGGATCTTAACTTGAGAAACTTCTTATTTCAGTCTCCTGGACAAAACCATGTTCCAATACAAGGGGTGCAAATTAGTATTCTGTTTTGCACGTAAATTAAATACTGCCTGTTTTTTCATGTAGCACACAAATACTTGATAGCTTATTTGTACACTGAAATTTAAAGTTGATATTTGTGTTCTACATGAAAAAAACAGTCAGTATTTAACTTATGTGCAAAACAGAATACTAATTTGCACCCCTTGCATTGTAACATGGTTTTGTCCAGGAGATTGAAATAAGAAGTTTCTCAAGTTAAAATCCTTAATGAATCAAGCCCAAGATCCCAGCACTGCCAGATAGCCACGTTTTCCACTATGCTACCGACTCACATACTGGTTTTGAGTTTAGTAGAATTCATAGTAGTATGGTTAAAAAAATTTACATTCAGTTTAGTCATAATTGTTTAGACTTAATTGTTCATTTTTAAATCTGTAGAGAATTGGTACATGAAGCACAAGTAAGTTGTGTTTGTTGAGTTCATATGTTAAACACTGATTGCATCTTTAAAAGGCCGTCTTGCCCAGATTGACTTGCTTCTAGCTATAAAATATTGTCCTAATGTGGAATTTATTTACATATGGCAGCATGAGATTTACAAAACACATCAAAATAAATTAATTATTTAGGAATCATCCAGCATTGTGTTAGATATACAACTTGTCAAGTAAATCATTCACTTGAGCCTACTTAAAACCCTCTGTTATCGCTGTTTTGTGAATGAGGCCCCAGGATCCTTTTCTCGCCGTCCCTCTGCTAATGAAAAGCATCTTGTATCGCTTGCAACGTCTGGGAATGGTGATAATCCTTTGCAAGCAGCCAGGGCAGAGCTGTGATAGAGATAAATTAAGAAAGAAATCTTTGGTCTCTATAGAAGCTAGTTATTATTGCAATCTGTGTTTCTGACTGAGGCATTTGTGATGAGATTTTCATTTGCAAAATTACTTCCATGCTCCATTGATATATTCTGCTATTCCATTAAAAAATGACACTTTGAAAATAAATACCTTTAACGTTATTTTGTAGCAAGGTCAAACCTTTCTCTTGATGCGTTTAACTAACCATGCAAAATATTACATCAGCGACCCTAGGAGGCACTCAGATATATTCTCATTTGCATAATATCTTCTGTAACTTGCTCTGCGCTCCTTAAGGGTGTTTAGAATAACTGTGTGCAAGAATATACTTAATCCAATCTCTTTCTAGCTTTTGCTCTTTTAAGATTTCGAAAATTAATAAAACCTCCTGATACTCTAAATTACCATGAGCCTTTATAAGCATAACTTTGTAACTTTAACCCATTTTGGAATGTGCCCTACAGGCACCCATACTAATGAATAAGAAAATAACATTACAAGTTTAAAGATGGTTTTTATATGGAGTAATGTAAGAAAATCCCTTTAGCTGGATCAAGTACAAAAGTGTGCTTTCTTAAAAATTGAAAATCCTTTATAAAATTACTTGTAATTGCAGTAACCAAAGGATATATAAAAGAGAAATGTCTAAGCATACTGGATTACTCCCTCGCCTGGTGTTCCTTATGTAAACGTCATGTAATTCTGCATTGAATAAATTGTGCCTAAGAAAAAATAACTGTTTGCATTTTATTATTTACACTATGCCAGTGGTTTGATATTTTACTGACTAAGTAAAATATCAAACCACTGGCATAGTGTAAATAATAAAATACGTGCAGTTCGGACAGTTACATTTTTATTTCTATTGTCAATGGCAAATGTAACATTCGTGTTACATTAAAAACATGTAAGTTTTACATGTATTGTAAACATGTAAAAGATAAAGGAAAATTATTAACCATTTAAAGAGGGCCAGTCCCATTGAAGCAGTGGATGTTTAATTAACTAGACTGTAATAGGGGCGTATCCTAACAAAACAAAAAAGGAGCTCCAGCCCATATCTGCGCAGGGCTGGTTGCCACTGTGAAGGGAGGGACTCACTTTATTTTCACCTTCTTTCACCATAGAGCATATTTGCCTACTCTCACAAAATTCCAAGGGAGGCTCCCAAATTTCGAGGAGTCCTCCCGGACTCCCACAAGAGTAAGCAAAGCTCCCGCAATCGCTAAAAATTCAAGGCATTGAATGGAAGGGGTGGGGCTTAATCACATCATTAAGCCCCATCCCCGCTATTCAATGCCGTGAATTTTGGTAATTTATAGTGGGGGCGGGGCTATGGAGACTCGACAATGTCACCAGGCTCCCATCCTACCTCTTGTCACATGACTTCTCCCCCGGATCTCCCGTTGGCATGTATGTCATAGAGGCACCAGGCTTCTGATGGCCAGCCTGGGGCTTGTTTTCACTATGGCAGGTGAACCCCACCTTCATTATCCATCTGTTATAGTGTAAATCAGCTAACTGAGGAGCTGGATAGTGGAACATGCTGCCATTTTTTTTTATATATTTATTTTACTTTACTTTAACCACAACCTGTTTTGTGAAATGGGGACCAGCACTGAGGTCTATGGGGATGTGAGTCCTGCTATTGCTGCAAGACTAACTCCCATAGAGATTAAAAGTAGAGCACCACTCTAGTAGCAATAGAACATCACACAGCGGCTTAGTGGTTAGCACTTCTTCCTCACAGCACTGGGATCATGAGTTTGATTCCCAACCATGGCTTTATCTGTGTGGAGTTTGTATGTTCTCCCCGTGTTTGCGTGGGTTTCCTCCGGGTGCTCCGGTTTTCTCCCACATTCCAAAAACATACTAGTAGGTTAATTGGCTGTTATTATATTGACCCTAGTCTCTCTCTGTCTGTGTGTGTGAATGTTAGGGAATTTAGACTGTAAGCTCCAATGGGGCAGGGACTGATGTGAGTGAGTTCTCTGTACAGCACTGGCGGAATTAGTGCCGCTATATAAATAGCTGTTGATGATGATCACCACTGCATTGTAAACATGGTTATCTGATTCTGCAGACAGTGTAAATTAATCAGCAAATAATTCAAATTTTAGATGAAGTTACAAATCAGCTTAAACATTTTGGTCATCTCTAGAGGGCGAGCCTATCATCATCATCATCTATTTATATAGCGCCACTGATTCCGCAGAGAACACACTCACATCAGACCCTGCCCCATTGGGGCTTACAGTCTAATTTTACTAACACACACAGACATACAGACTAGGGTCAATTTGTTAGCAGCCAATTAACCTACCAGTATATTTTTTTAGTGTGGGAGGAAACCGGAGCACCCGTTGGAAACCCACGCAAACACTGGGAGAACATACAAACTCCTTACAGATAAGGCCATGGTCAGGAATTTAACTCATGACCCCAGTGCTGTAAGGCAGAAGTGCTAACCACCAGGCCACTGTGCTGCCTATCAAATGGATTCTTCCCTTTTTGCTCAATTTTTTAAGCTAGTACTACAAGGTGGGTTTGTCTTGCCAACAGTAAAAACACTCTTCTGTGAAGGACCATGTTGTTTGTGGTTTAAAGGGTGGTTCTTGAAGAGTTTCTAATGCATAACCACTGACTAATGGGATGCAATAACAGTAACATTGGTTCTGAGATAATCTGGGCACCCACGATTTGAACCATGTTCTATGTTATTAAGAGACAACTTTAAAATGTACCATAAAGGCAGGCACCAAATAATTTTGCATCCACAAGGCTATTTCCCACATTGATATCCACAGACAGCTCTAAGGCACCACCTGGCCTCTTAGCAGATACGTAGTCTTTATAATGATCAAAAATAGTATTGAAGTATATAATAAATTACAAATCCATTGTTGCAAGAGGGAGTTGTAATAATAATACTACTAATAATAATAATAATAATAATAATAATATTCTATTGAACAAAAATGTATTTGATGGCAGATATAATGATATGAGTTTATTACATATTCTCTGCCTCTCCTCTTGTAGAGGGTGGGTCCTCTCTGAGTTCAGTGTCCAATGACATAAGGTTATATGCTTCTCAGGTGTAAAAGCAGAGCCAGCTACACAGCTGGATCCAGTCATAGTTTATGAAGGAAGCTGTTTGTGAAGACAGCAGCAGCCATGTGTTTTCTGTAGCCTGTGGCTCTCTAATGTTGATATTTTTGGCAGAACGTTGCAGCCGCCGGGATCTCACACAGACATGGCAACAAAGCCTTTATTTCACTTCCTTTTGAATTTTTAACAAGTGTAGTTTTGGTTGTGGAAACAATGAAGTGAACGACTCAGTGGGAAAGTCATGTAACTTTCGGAATGTCACAAAATGAACGAGGAATGTAGAATGGCAGACATATAAATTTAGGCAATATGGAAAAGCATTATATAGTATTTCCAAATGTACAGTGTACCTAAACATTACTATGGAGTCATTCCTCTCATGAGGAAAGGGGAGAACGTTTTCTCTTGCTGCCCTATTCTAGGGGTAACATCACCTGCCTCATCGCTCTGGCCACCAGCCGTCATGAGCGTTGTGCCAGGAGTAGGTAGAGGATTCAGCCTATGGATTATTATAAATAGCATTAAATAAATTGATATTTATGAAGTTAGAAATTGCACAATTTTCTTACATTTGTTCCCTAAAAATTATTTTAATCCAATTAATAACTTAGTCTGGCCTGATTGGGGCGAGGTTGTCCCATTTACAATTAGACCAATCAGTCTCAAGCAAACCAAGAAAATCAAATTCAAATGTAACAATGACCATCGTATACATATAACTGTATGGCATGTAACCATTTCCACACTCACTCTACCTGGCTGTATGAAAGAATAAATGTATCTCACTGTTTCTTAGGAGAATCCTGACTCCTCCCCAGCTTGGCCGACCCTCACATACCTTGCTGTCTACACTGCTGGTCAGTCTGTATGGAGGACCGAGACTACCATTACTAACAGTGTTACTAAGTGTTTTCAATGTCCTCATGGTGCACCCACACTAAGTGCTGGCTGCTGACATGGAGGAGAAGATTTTTACCTGTGAAACTGCTGGCTTCTACCATATTTGTGATACACAAGGATTGTGGCGTTGCAAAATCAGTCTATTTATGCTATGCTACCTGGCGTACGTTCGACTATGCATTAGCCCCAATGTGTTTAAATGACAATGTGTCTCCGTGTTTGTTATTCAGTGTACCTCACTCACTCTGTATATACATACTTGCCTACTTTCGGCAAGTTCTGTCCGGGAGAGGGGCGTGACTGGAGGGCAGGAGATGGCGGGGGGCGGCACAACGCATAATTTTTGCCCCGCCCCCGCAACGGAAATGCTGTTTTGTCGCTGAGGGCGGGGCCAAAATGACGCGATTCACCGCAAATCGCGTCATTTTGGGAAGGCAGTTGTGGGATGCGGGAAACTTGCCTGCTCTCCCGGGAGTCCATGAGACCGACCCGAATTCGTGAGTCTCCCGGACATTCCGGGAGAGTTGGCAAGTATGTGTATATATCTTATCTGTATATATATTAGACATACCAAAGAAAGACAGAAAGATGGTTCTAAAAGTGGAGGATCCTAGCTGGGCAGGAACATCGTATAGAAAATTCCATTTTAACTGGAAATAATATCCCCTCCATAAATTAGATGAAATGCCCGATGCCTCGGACCTCACCTACACTTATGCTGGTAACGGTGCTTTCTCCAGGTATAAAAGTTTGGAGAAGTTTAAAAATCCAACTATCTGAGTTGAACGGTTGTCAATGCAGCCAATTGGATGAGCCACAGCAGCTGTCCATCCAATGCACTTCGTCTTTGACAACAGTCGGCGTGCTTTCAATCTATTCTTGTGCTCTTCTGTTCGAAGAAGCATCTATTGCTCTGAGTCTTGCTCTGACAGCCTGTTGCTATTTCTATGTTCTATGTATGCTTGCAAACTGGGGAGTAAAATGAGGGAACTACCCTATTGTATTTGTCAACTCCAAGGAGCTGACTCTGACCAAAGCTCTAACACCTGCACTACAGCCAGATGCAGCCAGCCAGATGCTGCAATACACATAAATATGTGCCAACTGATTTTTTTTTAGTAGTTCTTCATAAATTAACATTAAATAAATTAAATATTGGAATAAACCATGGAACCTCTGTATACCTGTTGGGTTTTCTGTTTTTAATTTTGTCCATATTGAACCAATAGTTCTGTTTTAGTCAAATTATTTCATGTATTATTTATTCGTAGTTTAAAAACAAAAACATTGCATAAAAATTTGTTTTGGTGATGATTTAGGTGCAGGTGCATTTGTGCATTGTACTTTTGAGCACTGTGCACGCACACAACTTGTGCCAGTATTTTCAGCTATGCTTGTCTAACACTTGTGGCCTCTTGAGCTTCAAGAGCCAGATGTTTGACAGTCATGTACAGTACAAGTGCAGTATTGCAAGGGAGCAAGTTAAGTCTTTGCTATGTGTCTTATTTTAGGTTACACCTATCATTGAAATTCGAATTGTCACTCTGAAATATCAAGCATAAATTTTGCATGTGCATTTGGGTGCCGATTTTGAGTTATTGCCACGTATTTGCTCCAGACGCATTTATACGCTAGGTTTAATGTTGCATGTATCTTAAGATTCAGTTATCAAATTTAAATCACCCACTTTGACTATCAATTAATGTTGTTTATGCTGTTAGATTTGTCGTGATTGACAGTTTTTAAAGAGTTTGTCCTGTAACAATAGCATTTTAAACTAAAAACTGTTTATATAATAACAATAAAAATAATAATAAAATAAACATACTTTGTATTTACATGTCTTAGAAAATAAAAATAAAAACAAACTATAATTCACTGTAAATTTGCAGCGACGACTTGATCATTCATATAAAACAAGTGCCCAGATACTGTCAAGTTTGATAACTCTTGTTTTGTATCCATTTTGAGCCCAGGTGACTCGAAAATTACTTGTAAACTACATGGGGACACAGAAATGTTTGGGCCTCTCAGGGGGAGGCACCAGCAGAAAGTCTGGAATGTGCTCCACTGTTCACCCATCACAGCCAGCCATTAGAAATATTGGATTTAACGTTGTGCATCCTAAGATATAAAATTAGGCCGACAGAAGTCTGGATGGAGGCCCTAGCTTCATACTGCTAACTTGCGGGGAGATGGTAGCCAAAAGTGCTTGGAACAGTCGCCTCTCTCCAGATGCTGCCATTCATTTCTGTGGGAACTGCACCACTTACATCTAATTACAGTTTGTGCTCAAATTGATAGGACAGGGATGACAGGAAAACTTCTCTGCATTACAGCGATGGAAACCTTCAGTTCACACAGCTTATGTAGCACTTGGACACCAAGCACATAGTATTAACTTTAGTTCTCTCTTTTATTCCCAACTTTAGTGTTTCTGCCAGTCAGTAAGAAGTACTGGGAATGTGTTGTACTTGGGAATAAGAAAACAGAACATTGCATCTTAATTTATAACACCCAGACTTGTAAATCATAATCTATAACATTTTTGGATAGATAGATAGATAGATAGATAGATAGATAGATAGATAGATAGATAGATAGATAGATAGGAGATGGAGAGGATAGATAGATAGATAGCTAGATAGATAGATAGATAGATAGATAGATAGATAGATAGATAGGATAGATAGGATAGATAGGATAGATAGGATAGATAGATAGATAGATAGATAGATAGATAGATAGATAGATAGGAGATGGAGAGGACAGATAGATAGATAGATAGATAGATAGATAGATAGATAGATAGATAGATAGATAAAGAGAATAGATAGTTATGAGATAGATAGATAGTTATGAGATAGATAGATAGATAGATAGATAGATAGATAGATAGATAGATAGATAGATAGATAGATAAAGAGAATAGATAGATAGTTATGAGATAGATAGATAGATAGATAGATAGATAGATAGATAGATAGATAGATAGATAGGAGATAGATAGATAGATAGATAGATAGATAGATAGGAGATGGAGAGGATAGATAGATAGATAGATAGATAGATAGATAGATAGATAGATAGATAGATAGATAGAAGATAAAGAGAATAGATAGATAGTTATGAGATAGATAGATAGATAGATAGATAGATAGATAGATATGAGATAGATAGATAGATAGATAGATAGATAGATAGATAGGAGATGGAGAGGATAGATAGATAGATAGAAGATAAAGAGAATAGATAGATAGATAGATAGATAGATAGATAGATAGAAGATAAAGAGATTAGATAGATAGATAAATAGATAGATAGAAGATAAAGAGATTAGGGAGATAGATAGATAGATAGATAGATAAATAGATAGATAGATAGATAGATAGATAGATATGAGATATATAGATATGAGATAGATAGATAGATAGATATGAGATAGATAGTTATGAGATAGATAGATAGATAGATAGATAGATAGATAGATAGATAGATAGATATGAGATAGATAGATAGATAGATAGATATGAGATAGATAGTTATGAGATAGATAGATAGATAGATAGATAGATAGATAGATAGATAGATAGATAGATAGATATGAGATAGATAGATAGATAGATAGATAGATAGATAGATATGAGATAGATAGATAGATAGATAGATAGATAGATAGATAGATAGAAGATAAAGAGAATAGATAGATAGATAGATAGATAGATAGATAGAAGATAAAGAGATTAGATAGCTAGATAGCTAGATAGATAGATAGATAGATAGATAGATAGATAGATAGATAGATAGATAGATAGATAGAGATAGATGGATAAATAGATAGATAGATAGATAGATAGATAGGAGATGGAAAGAGAGGATAGATAGATAGATAGATAGATAGATAGATAGATAGATAGATAGATAGATAGATAGATAGATAGGAGATGGAAAGAGAGGATAGATAGATAGGAGATGGAAAGAGAGGATAGATAGATAGATAGATAGATAGATAGATAGATAGATAGATAGATAGATAGATAGATAGATAGATAGAACATTTCATATTGTTTATTAAAATTGAGGTCAAACTTACAGGATGTGCTCACACTTAGACAAATTATCCTTCACAGTTAGGTGGAATAGGCACATAAGCTCAATTTGCCAATGTAACGTGCTAGAATGTACCATAGTTAGTATCATTGGTTAAATAGCATCTTTAGCACAATGTATTTAATGGTACTAAAATATGCCGATTGTTGAACCAGTCTATCTTCAGGGATAGAAATAGGATACGTTCCTACACTCACACTGGTTGGTCATCATCTGCCGACATCAGCATTTTTTTTTAAATTTCCAGTGTAAAAAGCTATTTGTGCTGAGAGTTTTCAAAATTGCTGGTGACATGGTGGTGGGAGAAGGTTCTTACATGACAGCAGGCTCAGCTACCATGTAGATGCAGCCAGTTACAAATGGTTTCTAACCCATAATGCAAGCGAGGTATGAACATGTTTGGCAGAAGGGCACCAATGGGTCTATTACATCTAATTTTGAAAATAAAAATCACAAAGGTAGACAAATTATTTATGTAAAGCATATTATGGGCAACCCCCAGACATCAAACTATTGTGTCAACTTCAAGGAAAAGCTTTAACAAAGTATTGATTCTAATGTTCTCAAGTCAACCCAGAGGAAAGTGTAGAGGAGACTGTGAAATAATGCAACTGAGAAGTAATAACTGCATTGTTCCTGTCATAATTCCTCATTTTAATCAGCTGAGGCTTAAAGAGCAGACAAAGGGCTAGATTTACTAAGCTGCGGGATTGAAAAAGTGGGGATGTTGCCTATAGCAACCAATCAGATTTCAGCTTTCATTTATTTAGTACCTTCTACAAAATGACAGCTAGAATCTGATTGGTTGCTATAGGCAACATCTCCACTTTTTCATACCCGCAGCTTAGTAAATCTAGCCCAAAGGGTGGAAACAGAGAAGGGAAAGACAAGAACCATAAGGGACAGAGAAGGAAGCAGATGAGACACAGAACAGACAAGAAGTACAAACAAGAAGGACAGACAAGAAGTGAAGACTTATATATGTCGAGGACAAGAAAGAGATACAAGTGGGACAGGAGACATAAGACTTGGGAAAGCACAAGAGAGGACAATGGGGACAGAAGAGACAAAGAGGACAAACATGAAACAAGAGAGTCAGGCAAAAGGTAATATACAAAAACAGGCATATCTCCCAACTATCCAGATTATGGCGGAACTTGCATGAAAATGGGCAGAGTTTCATCCAAAAGTGTGATTCTTGGGTTTATCTGGATTGGGGTTTGGCTGGATCAGGGTGGGGTTTATTTTGTCTCCATTCTCTATGTATCAATGTTGAGAAGCATATTAGGGTATGTTTTATGTATGTTTGCTTTGTTTGTGTGGTGGATGTTAGGAAGGGTGTGGGACTGGGGATTTTGATCTCAATACTAGTTACAGAGCACAGACATTATTATTAGCCACAAAATCAGACCAAGTTGGACAGATCCCATTGCCACCAACATTGTACATATTCCATCATTCAGACTCAAATTGCCAGCAAGAATATTAGACCAAATTGACAAGACCCTGTCTATGTGTCAGTGCAGTATATGTATCGATGAAGAAGTATATGTTTGTGTCACAGGAAGGGAGCAGTTACTTAGCAGACCACTAGTTACTCCTTTGCTGACCAGTTACTGTCTGGTACGAGGGACTGTCAGACAATTAGTCCCCAGTGCTAATATTGTACAATTTTTTATTATATCCTGATTGTCTCTCTTTTGTTAGCATTTAGCAATGTCTCACTTGCTGCATTTTACCCACAGCAATTCAAATTGCATACAGTATGCATTAGGTAATAGATTATATTATAATATATTGTCCAATCTGGTTTGATGGCATGGGTACACATGGGGACTCCTCCTTATGACACTCCATAGTGCAAGATTTTAGGTAGTGACCTAAAATTAGTATTTCCTTTTCAAATAGAAATATATTGAAATCTTTACCTCTTCGGAGGTCTTCAAGTCAAAAATGCTGCAGCAAAATGCTTTCAGAATCAGCTTCCAAATAGAAATGGATACAGTCCAATGGTTTGAGGCTATGTTTTTAATAGTAAAATGTTTCACAACTTTTAATACATTAAGAAAGAGATTAATTCACTTTCATGTGTTTTTAAAAGTACCCAGAACAAGCAACAATCCTGTTTGGTGGCACTGTGCTCTCTTTCCTTCAGACGCTAACGTTCTAATCCTTTAGAATATTGGCTGTCATGGAACGAGTCCAGAAACATTTATACTAGTTTATTTTAAATGCATAATCACTGTTAATAATGGCAACATGAGTAACTCACAGTATTATCTGTACTCAGCAAAAAATTAATAAACTATTACATTGGTGTAACTTCATTTCAGTGTTCAATATTTTTTTTAACTGGCTGAAATCTTAATGAGATTCTATGTGCATGTTGAATGTACTAACGTGCCATGTTTTTCTCAGTGAAACCCATTCTAAAAGCCAAATATTATTGGCAAATGATTATTGGGCAACAAGCAAATGTTGTCATGATGGGTATAACGTGGCAAAGATTTTATGAACAGATTTCACTCAGTAGAATCCATCCAGCAAAGAGCTGCAGGACAATAGAAACTCATGACCGACAAAAGTAGGACATTCTACCTCTGGATGTCACTCTGAAGACCCCCGATTGCCAAGCCGATGAAAAATTTAAAACCTTATCCATTACTTCTGATCCAAATTCAAATTAGATCGTGTCTCATCATTGACATCCAACAACATAGGGGGTATTTCAGTAAACCAAATGCTGTTTTAAGAATAAGGCAGTCAAAAATTCACAAAACAATGCGTCTGAGAACTTCATCTCCACTTCCTTACACCCGTTTCTTGGAATTCTATCAAATCTATTCACTAATGTGGGAATGTTTTGTAATGGACGAGAATAATAATAGCAATAATAATTAAACTGATGGTATTAGTACATATCAAACTTGGATTGTACAGTAATCTAGTAGTAATAGGGATTATCATCAGTTTCCTGAGTTGGAGTAGCAATAATACCTGCTTTAAAATATAAAAAAGCATTGTAGATGTTCAGCTTGGATTAGTACAATAAATGTACAATAAAAAGTGCACAATAAAATGGATTTGAATACATTCATAGCAATAACTAAGTGAATAAGAATCCCAAATGGTGGTGTAGCAGGGATTGTAGCTGAAACCTGGGCAAATGTTTCAGCCTGAATTTTGATAGTGTCGTGCCATAGTGTCAGACTGCCAATAAGGTTAGCGAAAACAAAGTCTAAGGGCTAGATTTGCTAAACTGCGGGTTTGAAGAAGTGGAGATGTTGCCTGAAGTAACCAATCAGATTCTAGCTTTCATTTTGTAGAATGCACTAAATAAACGATAGCTAGAATATGATTGGTTGCTGTGGGCAACATCTCCGCTTTTTCACACTTGCCGTTTAGTGAATATACCCCTAAAGCTCTTCAGTCCTGCTGGGCAGAAGGGATGAACAGAAGTGGTAGGAAAAGTCAGGAATTTCTAAGCAAAGTGTATATAGTGTGTGCTATATGTGTCTATGTAAAGTGTGTGGTTATGTATTTATTTCTATATAATGTGTGTATATTTGTGAATGTGAGATATAGTCAGAGCTGGCTCTAACATTAGGGGGTAAATGTATCAATATGCGGGTTCTTCAACACCCGCGTGTTCAGCCTCTTCCGCGATTAAATTTCAAGCGGCGCTGCATTGTAAATGGAAGTTAACGCCGCTTAAAATTTAATCACGGAAGAGGCTGTACACGCGGGGTTTCTTTGAGTGAAACGCGTTAGTAATCACTTTTTTAAAAAAAAACAAAAAAACAAGAACTAAAAGATCTCTAAATTCAACCACAATACCTCAATCTCTGAGATTTATTCAGACCTGGAGCCAGGTCTGAATAAACATTGTACCCTGTCAGCGGAGAGGAAGAACGAAGACTGCAGAGAGGCTGCAATAGTAGCCTGCCAGCAATCCAGCCCAGCACAATCGGCAGTACGGGCGATACGGGTGACTATACCCTTCCAGGACGTCTCATACAAGAGGTAACTGTGTGTCCAAAAACAACTACTGTGAATGGGAATGGGAATCTGGTGAGTAAAATGAAGCCTTACATGTTACAAGGGAACTACCCTTTTAGAAATAATTAGTGTAAAATTCTTTGGGAATCACATGGAAGACGAATTCATCTATGTTCATGGTCACGGTCACAGAGGCCGATTGATGTATTCGATTCTCAGCCGGAGCAACTTGAAACAGAATATCAGTTCTGATATTGAACTTGCCGAATTCATTTACAACTAATTGCTACATTTTATTCCCAAACTGTACAACTGCATCTATTTGAACTGTTACTTCTATATAACTCCATCTACATTGCAAATAAGTTTTTCTACATTTAATTACAAATAGGAATTATTTCTCATTTCACTCTGCAATCCTACCCTAGGAACTTTATGCTCACATGCTTTGGGCTATTACCCATTTGTTTGTATGTGAATTTTGCCTTTGCTTTCTGTTAATTTTTTCATTGTTGTTGTTTTTGTTGTTGTTTTATGGAAGAAGGGGTATAACATCCACCTGAAAGAATAGGAATTACTGTTGGATTCCCCTCTAGTGGACGTTGCCATAGTTTTCCTGTGTTTATTATATAATACTCCTGCTTTGCTCATTACTATAAAGATATTTACACAAAGTATTATAGCTCTGTCTAATAATTTGCAATAAGCAATTCCTCACTATTCAGACATTATAACAAGTCTGAATCACACCTTGCACCTTGGGAAACAATTCTAAACTACCTAAGGCGGTTACCCAACAATTCGGGGGCGTATAAAACACTGAATGAGTGACATTATGCCAGACTCCCAGCCTGATTTAGAAGAGCAGGTGTTGGTATCTTCACATCCCTGATCCCACCATACCCCACCCCGCTTGCTCTACACAAGTAAGAAAGCGGTTGAAGGACAAGGGTTGCTTAAGGTGAGAACTATATAAAGTGCATGTGATATATCTATAAAGTGAGCAGATTTCTGTGCTTTATGTTCAGTTCATATCTGCCTATCATCAAAGCTTTGGAGGAACCACAAAAGAGTTGGAGATTATTGGAGAGTAGGAGTGGTCTTTATCAAATGTGAGTGTGTTCAAAGATATCGGAGCTGGGACTTGGTGGATTGGGGGAGACGTTTGGGAGGATTCAGAGCAGGACTTCTTGATTTCCTATTTTGCATTGTTAAATAGTAAGTTGTATAACAGCCTGTTAATCACTTGCCAACCACCTGTCGCATAAACAGAGGTGCGGTAGCCTCATTTTAAAATGTCAGGCCTTAAATGCCAGCTGACATTCCCCAGCAGTGGGCAGTTCCAGGGATATGCAGGAGGGAGCTGCATCATCTGCTAGGAATTGAGCTTAGCTGCTAACATTCCGAAAGCATTGTTTGAGAGCTAAGCCAGGGTATGAATAGGAACATATTGGAGGAATTGAAAATAATATAAATATTGAGATTAATTGCACAGTGCAGTTGGTTAATAGTGAAAAATAGGGATATTGCTGAGGGACAAACCTTTGTACAACAGGTGGCAACTATGTTTGGGGGATCATATTTATCATTGCTTGTTAGTCCACTTTAAATGGAATGGGAAACTTTACATCTAAATTTATACATGTTACATGTTACCTTTTTGTTTTCTTTGACCTCCCTGTTGGATGTAGCTTGCTGAATGTGGATTTCATTGTGTAATGCCTTGCAGCAAATATCTGCCATTCTGCCAACAAACTATTGACTTTTAATACATTTTAGACACAAGCAAATGGAGACAGGGAGGGATGTTCCATTTATAAATTCAGGATTAACATAATATTGAATAGATCTTGAATGCTCTGCGATTTAAATTGTATTCAGTGCATCCTGCTTCTGTTGCTACCAACAAAAAAAAGCATTTTAATTGTACATTTGGCTGCTGGAAGTGGATCTTTAAATTACAAGGAAAAGAAAGATGGATTCATTGCATTCGGTAATCTGTAAATAGACTGACTCTCCATGAAATGTGGCATCAATTGCAGAAGCTCCCATTTAGTTTTAGTTGAATAAAGCCCGCGCTAAATACACAAATAACATCAAAACTTGCTGGATTAGAGTGGGGCAACTTGTACTTTAAATCACAATTGTCAATCATCACCCAGGATTAAGGGATATAGTTTAAAAACCTAAAAGCAAGCACTTCCTTTTAGCTGCTGCCTACTGGGCATTTTGGATTTGTGCCCAGGAATAGATTTACTTGAAACAAGACTGCCCCCCTTCTACCATCTGAGAGTAATGCATTAGTACCATCTGCTACTCTGTATTTTGTCTGAAATCAGCAGGCAGAGCAATTTGCAGCTAATGTCTAACCGACAGTGCTATAATGTAATTTTACGTAGGTGTTTCATTTCAGTTTATTTGTCTTTATTAAGTAAAGTGACTAGATTTTTAATGTGTGTACTACATTCTTTTGTGAGCTTTGTGTTTTTGCATTTTTCAGCTGTCATTCTGGAGAAACAGTCTGTCAGTCTCATCATATCCTACGTTTACACAGCAAAAGAGGGACACTGATTTTATTTGTTCTTAAAAGATGCTTTTGCTATGCATTTATAGACACATTTAAAGAGACATGCAAACATTTCAGCAGACATTTGGCATAACTCTCAAATTCTGCATGTAGAGAGATAGGACACTTCCTCAAGGTGGTATATGCAATGACACTCCTGACCACCTCAGAAATCCCCCAGCACAGCCATACCAACCTTTCACTGTGATGAGGTATAAATGAGGAATTTAAGGATATCCACGGACCTGTAGCCTGGAACAGTGTGTTGGCCCCTGACATTGAGAAAATCTGAGGAAAGCCAAGATAATTGGGCAGGGTCTGACAGACAAATTTTAGACCAGGGAGCGAGACTCAGCTCAGCAGCCTATTAGCAACATTTTAAAGGAAAAAAAATGCAGGTAGCCCAGTGACACAGCCCAAGGTAGCCCATTATGGAACGGACCTTGGGGATAGATACCCCCCAGCCCACAGCCCAGCCAGCCCCTGTACTTGGTCGGTATGTTTTGTCTACAAATTATCATAAAACACTATATAAATATACAGCTACAAACACATCATCCTGTATTAATATTAGAATGTTCACTGACCCCCATGTTTTGGTTTTGGTTTTGGATCTGGATTAACCTCGTGTTTTGGTTTTGGTTTTGGCAAAATCACCCTCGTGTGTTTTGGTTTTGGATCCCAATTTTTTTTCTAAAATCACATAATTTGGCTCTTTTTTTGTTCCTACATTATTATTAACCTCAATAACATTAATTTCCAGTCATTTCCAGTCAATTTTTGTCAAGTGACAAGAACAGTGCTACCCCTCCTGTTTCTGTATGAGTAATGGCACTGAGCAATGTCACTGGAGACTGGAGAGTGACAAGAACACTGCTACCCCTCCTGTTTCTGTATGAGTAATGGCGCTGAACAATGTCACTGGAGAATGGAGAGTGACAAGAACACTGCTACCCCTGTTTCTATGTTAGCAATGGGGCTGGATCTTCTGGGGAGGGAGGTACTTATGGAATAAAAAAAAATCGCGTGATCCAACAACACAACAATGATGTTTTGCCTCGATTCAGATCTGAGGATGCTTGAAAATACCGAGCTGGCTCGCGAGCCTACTCGGATCCCCTAAGTTCGGGTGAGCTTGGTTTTCAGAAAACCGAGCCCGAGCATCTCTAATTAATATACACGCATACATTGTTTTGCAAAATAATCAGACCCTTGAATTTCTAATTCTCTTATTTCAGTTAAGAACAAATCCTACACTGAAATTTTGTTCTCAGTAATATTTGTTTTGTAAAGCACTGAAACTCAAACTCAAACAAAACTGAAACTTACAAAAACATCTTAAGAAAGATAAATGAAATATGTTGTTTGCCCAAGAATTTAATTTCTTTGTTGTGGAAGTTCTATGTTTACACTAGTGAAAAACATTTGCCAAACGAGTACACAATTGCCTAACAATTGGCCTCCGCCAGGGAATGGGTAAAATAATTGTCACATTTTCTGAATTAAAAACCCCACAGTTAGGGAATCATTATTCAGGTTGTGAATCTGAAGGACAGCTGTGCAAATGAAGACATCCAAATAAAGTTGGAGATAAAGTCATAGAAATACATAAATTAGAAAAATGCCACAAAACAATAATCAAATGTTTGGTTGTCCCAGTGGGCACTGATGATTCAATGGAGGCTATATCAATCAGCCAGATGCTGCCAAGAAAAGACCGCCCCTCAAAAATCTCTGCACACACAAGAAGGATACATGTGAGAGAAACCACTAATACGCCAATAATCACTTTGAAGGAGCTCCAAAGTTCTGTAACTGTGACTGGTATAAAGGTGCAACAGTTAGTGCTATTAATACACTGTCCTATAAGGGAGGGTGGCACAAAAGCCATTGCTCAAAATTAGCTACATAAAAGCACATCTAGGGGAAAATGTGTCAAATAGCGATTTTTGCAAATCGGCAATATCCGGCGACTTTGCATGGTAAATTTAAAGCGCCAACAGCTTTCAAGGCAAAACTAGACTTTAAAGCTATTGCAGCTTTACATTTACATGCAAATTCACTGGATATCAGCGATTTGCAAATATCACCATTTGATACATCCCCCCCCCCTGGAGTTTGCTACAATGCTTGAAAGTGAACCATGAAATGTGGGAAAGGACTTTGAAACAAACATCCGTATTCAATAACAAGCGGATCTGAAGAAATGTCTCTTGTTAAATATGGGTCTGGGTCTGCTCTGCTTTGACAGACACAATACACTGCAAGATACATCCAATACATATGTGGAATATTAGGTTCCAGCAGAACGCACAGAAATAAAAAAAAAAGTCAATTATCGTAACCTGTTAATAATATAGTCGTTAATGAACATTGTTTTCCAATTCAATACATTTATCATGATGCTATTAATGTCTACTCTACATAATTTGCATTTTTACAGTTGCACCTGATTGCAAGCACGTTCCAGCATGCATATGCAACCATCATCACTATCACTTGGCACTTACATCAGACCTGTATCTGGAACAAGTGATACACCAGAATACATACCTTAGAGATGCGCAAAGCTTGAATCGGACACTGCTGCCTGCTCTGGAGCTTGGCACATCCTTACTGTACACTGACTACGTGCAGACCTCCATTCCCCTCCCCATTCTTCCCCTGAAATCGTAGGTTGTCTTGTGTTCACTGGTGTGCAGTCTGTTTCTGGGCATGTGCAGTGCAATTTTACACAAATTGCGGCATGTATCGTCATTTACGTTCTTTAATCAATCAGGCCTTTTGTGGTTAGATGAGACTAAGATAGAGCTTTTTGTCTAATGTTCAAAGCAATATTTGTGGAGCAAATTTAACATTGCCCACAATTTTAAAAAAAATATGTGAAATATGGTGGTGATAGCATTATGGGGTGAGGTTGCTTTTCATCAGCCGGGATTGGGTATCTTGTTAAAACAGATGGAAGAATGGATGATGCAATATACAGGGAAATACTACGAGAGACCTAGGGGTAAATGTATGATCATCCGATTTTTTCAACTCGCAGGAAATCGGCGAATTTGCAGTGAAAATTTAAAGCGGTGATGGCTTGTAAAGACAAACTTGCCTTTACAAGCCATCGCTGCTTTAAATTTTACCTGCAAAGTCGCTGATTTCCGGCGAGTTGAAAAAATCAGAGGATCATACATTTACCCCCTAGTTTCAGTATGTGATGAGAGCAGAGTATCCAGTACTATACATAAAGGTTAAGCCCGCCGGGGAACCTATCTCATTGGTAATGTTGGTGTTACTAAAGTTCTTAAACTTGTGGCATACTAAAAGGGGGTTCGGTATCACAATGTCATGAGTTCGGTTGAAAGTGCTTCATCACATAGCTGGGCACTAATATATGTGCTCATGATGTGATGTCTTACACAGGTACAGTTACTGACCTCCAAGAGCATGGGCAGCAGGTCTTGCACAAGCGGTCAGGTCCTAGTGACCAGAAGTGCCAGGCTGTTTAAAAGTAGCTACGCTCATGAATACCGCTAACAGGTTAATGTCGCCAACAGCCCAGACTTAAACTGGCTGATTCAATTACTAGTGATTTGCTGGTAGACATCACCATGATGTCCAACAGAGTATATTCCTGGGTACTACGGTATCACGACATTGCAGATTTTCCTGCGCACCTCGATGGGAAGCGAGGAAAAAGCTGTGATGTTGTGGCCATTCTGGAGGCATTCCGCGGCACTTTGTTACTAATGAAATTGACCCCAAAGAAATGTTCTGGGATTACAGTCCTTTGTGTGACAAGAGGTGACTCCACTGTTTAAATCACATGCTCTTACAGACTTCAGGGAGCCAATACAGTGGGGAGTACCAGGGTATGTGAGGGGCAAGAGGAACTCTCTGGCTGTATCCTCCAAACCTTAAAAGGGGTTGCAGGGAACATCTCTGGATTTCTCTTTGCTTGACAGTACTGGCTGTAACCTCCAGCCAGTACTGTCAAGCAAAGAGAAATCCAGAGATGTTCCCTGCAAACCCTTTGGCTGGCTGGAGGTTACAGCTTCCAATGGTCTGTCTGACACAGCACCACTAGGGACAAGGAATCAATTGTATGGATATTGCTATTATTTAGTCTCTAACGGAGTCTGTCTGTTCTCTTGTGCCCACCAAAAGCAGAGTAATAATTAGAGAAACCACTCCTGTGTCACGCAGAAAGAAGAGATTGGTGATTTGTCTTCCGTGGCTACCAGGGCTGCTTCTGCAACCAGTGGATGATGCTCATTCATTGAAAATATTGTTACCCATATGTGTTTTGCATTGTGAGAGGAAAGCATGTGGCACAAAGTATATACTCCCAGCACCAGCGTCATATCAGCCTAAAAGAATGTTTGGTAACGGTGATTTAGAGAGCCGATAAACAAAATTAAAAGCAGAAAGCAAACAGAGGTCTATTTGCAAAATGAGGTCACAAAGTGGAAATTGGAAGAATTCAAAGTAAACAATTCACAGACAAACCTATGCAAATGGAAGTGCATTATTAGTACCCAAATATTAAATATTGGATGGTCATGCTTTTATGAATGTTTATTGCTCTCACAAGCTTTTTTCTTCCACCATTGTAAAAAAAATAGTTATTGGTGCCCAAAAAAAGTCATTATGAGACATTATGAGATAGAAGCTATTTCACGGACACAATACCAGTCATTTGTCAGCTTACAAGATCATGTGGTAAATAGAAACCAAAACTATCAGTAAAGATATTTAAGATCAACTAGCAAAAAATAAGTAGCCATAAGGAAATTGGCACAAAGATGCTGTGATTTAGAAACAGAGAATTTGACGGCAGATAAGAACCGCTTGGCCCATCTAGTCTGCCCATTGTTTTATTAAACTATGGTGACCTCAAACCCTATTTGATCCTTATTATTTTTAAGGATATCCTTGTCTATCCAAAGCATGTTTAAACTACTCTACTGTATTAGCCTATACCATCTCTGATGGGGGTTATTCCTCCTATCCACTACCCTTTCTGTGAAGTAGTTTCTTCTGAAACTACTTCCCTCCAGTGTCAGTGCATGTCCTCGTTTTCTAGTACTTCTCTTCCTTTGAAGAATGTTCCCTCCTGTACCTTGTTCAAACCCTTGATATATTTGAAAGTTTCTATCATGTTCTCCCGTTCCCTTCTCTGCTCCAAACTATACATATTAAGGTCTTTTAGTCTTTCCAGGTAAGTTTTGTGTTGTAGGTCATGCACCATTTTTCGTTGCCCTTTCTTGTACAGTTTTTGGGTAAGAATTCCTCATTTTACAAAGCAATTTGTGTAGGTGAAAAATAAAGGCACAGGCAGAGAAGACTGTACACACTTTACTGAACAGTCCAAAAAGGCAATGGGGTATACACTCTCGAAAAGCTTCACATGAGTGTGGATAACAAAGACGCTCAAAAACTATTCAAACCAGTACAAAATATATTGGCTCCTTCTCAACAACCTCATTCTGTAGAACATATCAAAGTAAGTTTCCAAGCTCCGAACTCAAAGTTAGAGTTCAAAATTTGCTTCTGCGGCTTGCAGTTAAAATACTTTAAAATAAACTGTAAAATGTAGCCTTTTCTGTCCAATCAAGTTTAAATGCCTATATTTTATGTTATTTTTAGCAATCTTTTACTTTGAACAGCAAAATTATTGTACTTTGAGATCAACGTCACTGTTCTCATGGGAAAACATAACAAATTCTATGTAATGTAGCCATTTAAGCTCAAATAAGTCAGAGCATGTTTGAACCAACTTGAACAAGGTTGAACCTCTTTGCCTTGCTCGAATTTAGCTCAAAGTTTATTGTTGATATAGTTTGTTAAAAGCTTTTTGTATGTTATCTAAAGTTCAAGTGCAGAATTGATTGCAATTTTTTATACTATATAACCAGTTTGAGAACCACTTTCAATAACTTGCACATCTCTAATAGTTATCCAGCTAAAATGAGCCTTTTTCTCTACTGCACTTATTATAACGGTAACAGATCCTGAGCCCCCAGGTTTTAGATAAGGGGTGAGAGACATGACTAATGAGTGCTCCAAATACATCCTATTCCCCCTTACTTAATTTAAAGCTATTGTCCATATATTCAATACATCCATATGGACCTAAATTGATCCATATGGATAGATTGGTTTTATTAATTCATTATAGCGTAATTGAAGGAGATGGTATGGAGATTCCCATTTGCCAATCTGAAGTTATGAAAATGAACATATTTGTGTAACATTAGAGATAACAGCTTCCCTCTATCATATATGGACATTAGGGGGTAAAAGTTTGTGAAAAAAAGTTGTAAAATATGTATTAGCAGTTGGCGATCTCCCCCATAGCAAAAAAAAAAGTTGGTGGTTGGTGATATAGTGTATCCATACCTGCCTACTTTTTAAATCTGTACTCCGGGAGATCGGAGTGCTGATCATGTGACAGTGGGTAGGAGGGGCCGTGACAACGTTGTTACGTCACTATAGCCCAGGCAAAATCTTCAAATTATAATTTTGAGAAAGCATTTTCTAGCTACATGTTTTTCACATTAAGGAAAAGGTTTTTTTGTTTTTTAAAAAAGAAATCCAGATAAAAAGGACATTAAGTTTCTTAGGCTATAATTTCTAGCTAGTGCTTTTTGGGGTGCCAAATGCTTTGAAACCATAGCCAAAACATAGACCTGGGAACATTAGGCGCTTCAATTTTATACTGCTAATTATATTAGCAAGTTAAAGATTAGCCAGATCAAGGCTTGTCCTTGGAAAACTAGGACATGGTGAATCCAACAGTGACAACATTTCATATTTTTACTTATGAACATTTTCTGAATCCCAGTATATTGAAAACTATTAGTAACAGAATAGCAAAGAATACTTGTGGCTTCGATCCTAACTGTCCCTCACACTCTGTGTGACTACTAGCCTTCCCATGGATACCTTGTTTTTGGGAATTGGAAACAGTCCAGTAGGTGGGCTAATAATAGAACAAATCATACTTGTCCGTTTAAAATTAGTTTAGTCGACATTCCCCCTAAAATAGCATATTGTTTTGAAACTCGAGAAATAGCCAAAATACAATAAGTCATGAAAATAAACACATTATTTTGTTGAAATTTAATAAGCAGTTATTTACATCAATAAGCAGAAGCATTAGCTGGGTTTTTTTTCTAAAAATCTCTTTTTTTTCATACTTTGTTCAACAGACAATATTATATAACAAGTACAATGAGAGAAAACAATATTACATAAATATTGGTTCCACAATATATATATTAACAAAGGGATTTAAATATAACAAAGCGATTTTTCCAATAATATTGTAAAGGAGGAGAGAGTAGAGGGAGAATCTGGAAGAAAGGGAAAGGAAGAGATACAAGGGGGAGGAGGTGAGGATGGTAGTGGGGAGGGCTAAAAGATCTCATTTACATGCTAACTGGAACTGGGGAGCCGTGTAGTCTGTACATATCTCATGAAATTTGGGAAGACTGTCATTAAAGAGGGCTGTAATATATTCCATGGACGAGATGTGCCATAATCTATTTATCAATTCTGGTTTGGAAGGGGAAGTGTCTTTTTCCAAACTCGGGCTATCAATAATTGAGAAGCTTGACTAATCTGGAGTGTTAGACGGTTCGTTGGGTTGCTTATTGATGGGGCGGCTTTGTTGAGCAAAACAATTGTGTGGTCTCTGGGGATATGAACAGCTGTGAGTTGGTGGAGTCAGTGCTGTACTCCACAATGGTTGGATAATGGGGCGAACCCACCAGATGTGTAGGTGAGTACCCTGTCCGCCACAGCCTCGCCAGCACCTGTCTGATGTTGTTGGGAAAATGCAGTGAAGTTTAGTTGGGACTAGATACCATCTCAAAAATAATTTGCATGCCATTTCCCTGACGATGCCTTGGCCACTTGTTTCCGAATTGCTGACCATCCCTCTCTATCCAGGCCCAGCCCAAGGACTCCCTCCCATGCTTCCTCGTGGGAATCTAAATGAGATAAGTTTAGCTTGAGGAGGTAGCGGTATAACATTGAAAAATTTCCTCTAATCCCCCCCCCCCCCCCAGAATTGATACAAATATGCTCAAAGGGCAGTTTTTTAGTATGCGTTTGCGAATAGATAAAGCTACGGATGTGTAGGTATGAAAACAGAGATGTTGGAAGGCCATGTTTCACCAAGAGATCTGCGAATGTGGGAGGAACAAATGCATCCATTATGTAGAGAAACCGGTCTATCTTTCTTGATTTCCAGGGTGCAATCATAGAGTCTACATTACCTGTAGGAAATTGGAGGTGCCTCCATATTGGAGTCAGAGGAGCAGGATATGGGGCCAATTTGTGTTCACAGAATCCCATTATCCAATTTACTCTTAAGAGTAAATTGGATAGTGGGGCATTCATATGCCGAGGCAGGTCTGTATGACTTGGAAAGCCAGGTTAGGTAATGCACCAGGGTCTCCAGGGTCATGGCGTTCTCAATATTCATCCATTTTTTCAAATATACCAAAAAACTACATGGTGTAACTGGGTAACATAGTAATAGTTAGAGAGAAGGATGAGACCAAGTTCTCCTTCATCAGCAGGTTTTGCGAGGGTAGTGCTCTTGAGTCTGGGCCTCTTGCCATCCCATATAAATTTGCTGCATGCTGTCTGCAGTGCCGCCAGAGCGGAAGGGGAAACCCGGACCGGTAAAGTCTGGAATAAATATAGCAGACGTGGTAAGATGTTCATTCTTACTGCATTAATCCGGCTTACGGTTACTGAGCAGCACGGACGTGCCGCGTGTGCTATCCGCCGGGGACCAGATTCTGGGCTCCGTATTCTATTGGGGAAACCCCAGCTTGGCCCTGCTCATTACTCTTCTACTTGCCTACTTCTCTCCTATCCATCGGATCTCCTGTTGTTGATTCCGCGACTCGCCCCCCGTGGTGTGGGCCTACTCTTCATCTGTCCTTTCTTACAATGGTCCAGCTGTGTCCGGATCCCAACCTAATGCCTCTTTTCAGGCTGCTGTATGCCTGCTCCCGGACGCCTTTTCCTGCTGCTGGCTCCAGTTTCCTGACGCCTGTTGCCTGATGCTCTATCCCCGGCCACAGTCAACAGCTACTCCGCAGCGGCTTGGGCCTTCTCTCAGTTCCTGCTCTGAACATCTGCCGCTCCTGTTGGCCCCTGATGTCCCATGCTGCCTCAATTTCCCGATGATCACCGCCTGTTCCAGTTCCTGATGATCGCCACCTGATGCTCCATCCCCAGCCGTCATCAACAGCTATTCCTAGCCACGGCTTGGGCCTTCTCTCCCATCCTGCTCCGATCATCTGCCGCTCCTGCTGGTTCCTTCTGCCACATGCTGCCTCTGGTCTCCCCACCTCACCACCCTCCATTTGACTCGCAAATCAGTCAAATCAGGTTGGGCCTTCCTCCTGTATTCAGCTACCTCCTATCTTGGATCCCCTCTCTGCCTGATGCCCCTCTATCTGCTGCTCCTTGTGTCACCCAGATACCTCTGACCCCTCCACTTGATTCTCTTCCCCCTGGCCTCCACTACCTTTCACCTAGCTTCTGCCCCCTGCGTCCCGCAGGGCCACACTTGATCCCTGCCCCTCATTCCTCCAACCACCATTTCACCTATTACTACCACAGTTTGTCCTGCTACCTACCTCCTGTGATGAGACGAGTTTGATAACACTGTAACCATCCTATTCCTCATTTCTAATGTGGATTATATCAAGTACTTTTGATAGTCATTGCCTTTGCTCCCCAGCTTGATAGAGTACAACTAGAGTGTCTAATTACATGTGGATGATGGGACATTGTAGTTCATTGTAAATATGAATATTATTTATTGTATATTGGTGATGTGGCAGTAAGGTTGTTATTCATTGTCCTTAAAGTGAAGCCAGAGGGATATGGGTGGGGTTTAGGTTGCAAGATTCTGGAGGGGGTAAAACTAATTAGTGTTCATTGTTCTCTCAAGACTAGTCCAGACATGCCATCTAGCAGGGGAGGTTCTGCGGAAGGACAGCTTCACTCTCCTCTCCAACCCCCTCTAGTCCAGCACTGACTAATCTTTAACAAGGAGAGGCCCAGGGGTTTGCCGAGAGACGGGAAAGCTTTGTGAAAATTAGACCGTAGATATAAGGAGTCACTCCAGGGGGGAGGGGGTGTTCATTCTGTGATTTGATTGCTGGAAGTTGCAATTGAGATGTCGTTATCTACGAGAGTCTACATATGCAGCTGAGAGAGATCCATGGGTTGTCAAGTCTAGACAGTCAGGTGACTGTAACTCCTTAAGCTAGTGGGGTAAGGGACAGATGATGTGGTAAACCTGCCCGGCATTTATTTACTGTGTACATAATAATCTAGTGATTGCTTTTATTACAATAAATGTTGCTTTACTTTTTAACTGCATATGCCTGAGTGACTATACGAATCCTAGAAGGTACTGGGCAAACTTCACTGGCATAGGAAGACACCTGAGGATGGCCAGCATGAAGTGGGTAGCACTGGGTCAGATAAACCCTGTATTTTCACACCACCCCTCACTCTTTGGCCCTTTAGCTGCCCCCCTCCTGATTATACTTCCTGTTTTCCATGCCTCTCAACTACCTCTGGACCTGGCTCTTCCCCTTTTAGCCTGGTCACCTGATTTCTCTCCTGGACTCCTGAACTCACTTGATTTCTCACCTGGATTCCTGAATTCACTTGCACTTATCCACATTCTTGCTGCTTTGCCTGCTTCCTGTGGACACTCGCCTTCTGTGTTCACCTGTACCTGTGGATTTCTGTGACACTCACCCTCTGGACTCACCTCTACCCCTGATTTCTCACCATTTGTTGCTGTTCACTCCTTCTTCCCTGCCTGCCTTTACACTATTGAATTACCAATTGTTATTGCCTGCACATTATTTTTATTAATATTTTTTATCTATTATTCACCTTTATCATATCTTTGCTAGTCTTTATTTAGTTTTATCCTTGTGTAATTCACTACTGGTTGGCCATTTTTGCTCCTAGCCTCTGTCTCTGCTCTCTTCCTGCTTCATCTCCCCCTGCTTCTCTTCCTCCCCTCCTCGTTTCACCTCTTTTCGTTCCCTATCTTGCCCCTTCGTTGATCTCCCAATATGCCCCCTCGTTCATGTCATATACCCATCCTCTCCCCCATCCCACTCCTCCGCCCCAACATCCACTCACCAGAGGCACCAGCAACCCTGCCAATCTCATCCACATCTCCCCACTTTCCTCCCTCCCCTTCTCTTGTGCCTTCTGGAACTCCAGATCCATCCGCAACAAACTGCCTTCTATCCACAGTCTCTTCATTTCCAACTTTATTAAACTTCTTGCTATTACTAAAACCTGGTTCTCTTCTACTGACACTGCCACTCCTGCCGCTCTTTCCCATAGGGGCCTCTCCTTCACCCACTCCACCAGACCAGATGACCATCCAGGAAGTGGTGTGGGCCTTCTCCTATCCCCTTACTGTACATTTCGGGTTGATCCCACTGTGCCTTCCCTCTCTTTCTCCTCCTTTGAAGTGCACTCTATCCGTCTCTTCGCCCCCATCCACATCCATATCTCAGTTATCTACTGCTCCTCTGGCCCCACTTCCTTTTTCCTTGACAATTTTACTGCCTGGCTTCCCCACTACCTTTCCTCTGATCACCCCTCCATCATACTAGGTGATTTTAACATCCCTATTGATAACCCCACTGATCCTGCCTCTACTAAAATTCTCACTCTTTCTTCCTCTTTTGGTCTCACTCAGTGGACTTCTTCCCCCATCCACTGTCTTTTTCACTCCCTTGACATTGTTTTTTCTAATCAATTTGATCTTTAGGACTTCTCTAACTCTCCTTTCCCACTTTCTTACCAGCATCTCCTCTTCTTCACTCTGTCCTCCTTCCCTGCTCCACCCCTGCCTACAACTACCCTCACTAGGCGCAATCTTGACGCTCTTGACCCTACTTTATTTTCCTCCTCTCTTGAAACTCTCCTCTCCCCTCTTCCCACCCTGGCATGCCCTGACCAGGCAACCTCACTCTATAACCACTCCCTCATCACCGGCCTGGATGCTGTTGTCCATGACTCTTCTGTTCGTTGCAAACCACCTGAAACCCCGACCCTGGCGCTCCAAATTCACCCTCTTCTTTCAGAAGTGCACTTGTGCTGCTGAACGCCCCTAGAGAAGATCTCGATCCCTGGCTGGCTTCCTCCATTTCAAATTTATCCTCGGCTCCGCCCTCTCCCACACCAAACAATCTTTCTTTAAGTCCCTCATTTCTTCTCAGTCCTCCAATCCCCGCCGCCTCTTTGCCATGTTAAACTCTCTCCTCTCCCCCACCCCCCTCCTATCCCACTCTCCCTCTCTGCCACTGACTTTGCCTCCTTTTTTCGCCTCCAAAATTGAGACAATCAGATTTGACATCTCCTCCTTGGATCATTCTCCTGCCTCCCTCATTGCTCCGCCTTCCTCTAACACCCAACTCTGGTCCTACTTCCACCCTACCTCGGGTGAATTTTTTCCTCTCCCCCTTCTACCTGCCACCTGGATCCCATCGCCTTTCACCTCCTTCGCTCCCTCTCCCCCACTGCCTGTTCCTTTCTTGCTCACCTCTTCAATCTGTCACTCTCCAATGGCATTGTCCCCTCTACCTTTAAACATGCCCTTATCTCTCCCATTCTCAAAAAACCCAATCTTAGCCCCACCTCTCTTGCTAACTACCGCCCCATCTCACTTCTCCCCTTTGCCTCTAAATTACTCGAGAAGGTAGTCTGCAACCGCCTCACTAGGCATCACTCTGACAACTCCCTCCTGGACCCGCTCCAATCCGGCTTCCGCCCCATCCACGCTACTGAAACCGCCCTGGCCAAAGTTACCAATGACCTTCACCCTGCTCATCCTCCTCCGCAGCCTTCGACACCACCCCTCCTGTTGCACACTCTTTCTTCTCTCGGCCTCTCTGGCTCTGTCCTCGCTTGGTTCTCCTCCTACCTCGCCAACCGCTCCTTCTCTGTATCCATTCCCTCCCTGTAGGAGTTCCTCAGGCTCAGTTCTTGGACCTCTACTCTTCTCAATGTACGCTACCTCCCTGGGTGATCTCCTCACCTCTTTCAGTCTCCAATATCATCTCTACGCCGATGTTATTCAACTATACATCTTTTCTTCTGATTCCCACCCCCCCCACCTCCTCTCTCATGTATCTGACTGCCTTTCCGCCATCTCTTCTTGGATGTCTTCACGCTTTCTCAAACTTAACATTGCTAAATCTGAGCTTATTGTCTTCCCTCCTTCCTCATCCTCATCCCATCTTGATCTCTCTATCTCTGTTAACAACACTATCATCTCTTCCGTTTCTCAACACCGGTGCCTGGGTGTCACCCTTGACTCTTCTCTCTCCTTTGCCCTCCACATTCAATCTCTAGTCCAATCCTGTCGCTTTTAACTCCGCAACATTGCCCGCATCTGGCCCTTCCTTTCTCAGGATGCCATGAAAACCATAATTTATGCTCTATAAATTTTCCGTCTTGATAACTGCATCCTTCTCCTCACCGGCCTCCCCCTCTCCCTCTTCGCCCCCCTCAGGACTAAACTCAATGCTGCTGCGAGATTCATCTTCCTTTTGTGACGCTCCTCTTCTGCCTCCCCTCTCTGCCTTGCCCTACACTGGCTTCCCTTCCCCTACAGAATCCTTTCTGAGCGGCTTACCCTGACCTAGAAGGCCCTCTCCCACTCCACTGTCCCATAAATCTTCACCCTCCTCTCCATTCCTTCTCAGCTCTTTGTCTGTTTTACCCAGTTTGTATATTAGTTTACTATGATTGTCCCCAATTGTAACGGAATATGTTGGCGCTATATAAATAAATGATGATTACTCCTGATCTCCTCACCTCTCATCCCCTGTCCTGCTTCCTCTTTCCTCTGACTCCCTCATTGTGCCTCCTGTCTGTTTACCCTCTCTTTACGATGTAAGCTCTTACAAGCAGTGCCCTCTTTCCTCCTGTCTCTCTATTGTTTCTTCTCCTCCAGCTCCACTATGCGATCTATGATTGGAGCTATTGAAGTATTGGTATTTTTGTTTACTGTTCTGTACTGTATTACCCTGTATGATCCATTGTTTGTTTTCTGTATGGTGCTGCAGGAATTTTGTGGCCCCTATAAATAAAGAATAATAATAATAATAATTAATCCTACATGTCCAAGAAATATAAAAAGATTGTCATTTGCGCGGTCTGGGAGGTTGCAGCCCGGGGGGAGCACAGGCGGCCGCATCACATGACACGCGATGCGGCCGCGTCATTATGACGCGGCCGCATCGCGTGTCATGTGATGCGGCCGCCTGTGCACTGACGCGGCCGCATCGCGTGACAAGTGATGCGGCCGCCGGTAGTATTCGGCCAGTATTGCATCCGCAGGGGGGAGGGGGGGGCGGCCCGAACAGCCGTTAGACAGAGCGGCCCGGGGGACCGCTGCCCCCCTGCCCCCCGGTCCAGCACGCCCCTGTTGTAGAGGAGGGTGAGTTGTGATGTTTTAGTTTTTTTTTTCATGTGTAATTAAATAAATTATTTTTTAATATTTATATATTATTAATTGCCAGTAATTTCTTGTTGTGGAATGTTTTACTTCTGCCATATATATTGTTATAAGATTTAGATTCAGCAGAGTGCTGTATCATTAATATTGTGTATAGTTGTAGATGTGGGGAATAAAACACAGATTCCAAAAATACCTTGCAGTTCTTTACATTATTAACATTATTTGGAAAACCAATTTGGTTGTTCACATACAACTATTTGCAATATAATATCACTCTATGTGAAATTTAGCTAGTACCCGAATATATGTCAACATTGTCTACATCTGTATACATATCTAATTGTTACATGTATGACGCTACTGCTGACTCCACTATGCCTAGTACAAGTGGCTGAATGGTGAAGACCCATTCTAAGAGGAATGTGGTAAATCCTATGAAATAATGTATCTGAATCATTCAGCCACTACAATGTCCTCTTTATTGTCTGCATCTATACATCAAATGTCTTTCTATCATGCTGAGAAAGTCTTATCTGCTCTACCAAGACAGGCTCGCAGTAAGGACTGGTCTATTCAAGACAGCAGTTTAGCTAACTCCCTGGACCACAAGATATCCTCCAATCTAGAAGCCAATTTGGGACCAAATGATGTCTTTACTAAAAGTAAGGAAACTGCATATGATGTGGTATCAAATCATAAAAATAAGTGATAAATAGAAACTGTAACCTCTTTGTCTGAAAAAAATGTAACATGCAGGAAAGCCAATAGTTCAGGCATAGTTTGATTATTCTATCTGGAAGTATATGAAAACCAAGCACCCAGGGTAGGTTTTTACATTATTAGGGCCCTTGATCAATCGATTTTAATCTCTAAAATAACATAATACTAGGAAGGGAGCCTATCCTGGGCAATTTAATTCTTAGCCCCTCAAAAGAGACCATTACTACTTCTAGTCTGATGCTGGAACCAACAACCAGTGAATGAAATGCAGGTAATATACAAGGAGTTTTTAAGGATGCAAAGAAGAGACTTTCAATACCCACCCTGAAATATCTTTAAAGGGATTGCAGGTAAGGGAGTTGTGAAGAAAGTATTATGGAAATATTTTAATTTCAAATAAATTTATGTGCCCAAACAGGGAGACACTCCCATGCCAAAGACAATAAAAAATGCATAATTAAGTTTATCATATTGTCAGAAATGTAATGGGTTATTTTAAGACACATTATTTCGTTCAAATATTTCAATGGTCAAACTATGTTTAGCAGGAAGAGAAGGGATGTCTTGTCGTTCAAGAGTCTAAGGGCCTGATTGCAAAACTATCCCACTTAAACTTGGGCCCAAAGATCAAAAGTCAATAGAATTTGGGATATGGCTCTCTCTGTTCCCCCAAATACAAAGAACATATTCTGCATAGAACTATTTACCACTTTCAGTATTATCTGCTTAGAGGCCAAAGTAGGGATTCAATCGAGGATCATCAAGCCTTGTATGGCCAAGGAACAAAGATATGGGAGAAAGGGGACACTCTTGACATCCACCACAGACCTACTTAGTAAAGATTCTCGCAAGAGGGCTTGTATAGAGTAGTGTAATGTAACAAATGAACATACAATCAAACCCAGATTTATATATTATTATATTTTAATGCCAGGTTCTAGTTACTCTTTGCTCAGTTTATAAGAAAAGAAATAGCAAGATAATTGCAAATTGATGGACATTACTACATTATACTACCCCTCCCCTTAGATTGTACGCTCCTTCGAGCAGGGTCTTCTCTCCTCCTGTCTTCACCACTTTTACTCTGCTCGCCAGCTACCTAGCCTTACTCCTTGAGGTCCCTCTTCCCCTGGGGGTCTCCCTCTAATCCGTGCCCTCCCTCCTTGGTGCCGTTGCTGGCTGACCTTCCCCCGCCCCTCTAGCTGTGCCTTGAGCTCACTGAGTACTGTGATTATTGTTTACTGTTCTGTGCCGTCTCTCATCGTATTGTTATTTTGTTTGTCTCTGTACGGCGCCGCGGACACCTAGTGGCGCCTTATAAATAAAAATTAATAATAATAATAATTATACATGTCCCATAACAGGGATAGTTTAAGACTGTTCCCTGAGGGGGCTTTGATGCACTTAAACAAATATATTTTTATATATTCTTTATTTAGATAGATAAACTGCAGAATAATAATAATACTCAAACAATATATGATAACTTAATTTTATATATTTTTTTTCGCTCAACGGCAAACTGAACAGACCTGAATACAAACTGTGTGAGCATTAAAATAATCAAAGTGGAGGGAGTGTGAGGGAAAAAAATTAAGTGGGGTGAGGGGGAAGTAATAGCTTTTGGGGCAAGAAAGGAAGTCAGGGAGATCTCAAAGTTCCAGATGGGCGCTCCATGTGCCACCCAGAAATAAGAAAGGGAGGCCAGTTTGATTCCTAGCCTGTGAGAGAACAGTATAAGGGATCAAATGTGCTCTGTAAGTGGGTGAGTCCATCCAGTGGATCCAAGTAGCGGAGAGTTTTGGAAGTATATCTCCTGCTGCCATGGTTATCTCATCACTCGTCATGTAGAAATCGATGTGCCCAAACCAATCTTTGGGAGTAGAGGGAGACATCCAGTGTTTTGGAATCAGTGCCTTTCTGGCATTATTTAAATGCTTCTAGAGACTTTTCTTGTATTTGGAGTGTGGGATGTTAGAGAGACAGAAGCCTGGGTCAGTCGGAACGTCTCCACCAGCGATTTCTCTGGAAAGATTGATGACCGCTTGCCAGTACTAGGTGATCTTGAGATAAATCCCACCATATTTGTATGAATGTGCCCGCTGCTAAACCACGTGGCAGGGATATTAGCAGAGAACTTGGGACACTATTATCTGGACATTATTTTTAGTTGAGTCTCAACCCCCAAGGCACTAAGTGAGAAGAAGTGGGTAGTTTGAAAAATTTTAGACTAGTTTTAAGCCTCTACAACTCCTGGTAGTTCCATCCAACATACCCGGGAATGAAGCTAAACATATTGTTCTGAAGATTTTTTTTTAAAAGATTGGATATTATATGTTTAGAAGCTGAGGATGAAGCGCACAGTGTGTAAAATGGTAGAGTTATTTCTTGAGCTGTAATAAACGGCTTGATTCAAATAAAAAGTGTTAGATCTGTAGGTACACCCATCGTTCATACAGTGAAAGGGAGAATTTCTCCAGCAACTCCTGTCCACCAGCTGGTTCACTTGACAAACATGTCGTCCAAGCCTCCAGGGCTCCAATCATTTCTGCCTGCTAGTATTCAATGAAGTGAGGTAAATGTAACCCACCTTTGGATCTACGTCGGTGGAGAACATCATATTTCACTGAGGCCTTTTAAACCCCCAAGCAAAACCCTGGACCTGCTTTTGGAACTTTGAGAAAAACCTCATGGTTAGGTTAATTGGAACTATTTGGAGAATATACATTATCTTTGGTAGAATATTGATTTAATTATATTTATTCTCCCAAGACATGAAAAACTCTGAGTTATCCATTTTGTCAAGGCCTTCCGGCAACAAGTTTAGTCTAAATAACTGCATTATCAGAAGCTAGTATGATGCCTAAGTATTGAATCTGAGTGTGATGCCATGAGAAGAGAAAGGCAGACTGAAGGTGTTTGGACACCAACTGAGATATTCATGTTCAATAGTATGGTAGTTAGTGGGATATTAGAGTAATTAATCCTAAAGTTGGACAATTGCCCTTATTTCTTGAACTCTTCCATCAGTATTGGTATCGTTGTAACAGGGGTAGTCATTATAGCTAGCAGAATGTCAGTGAAGAGCTTAAACTTGAACTTCTTGTGCCAATCCTCAGGTCTTTAATGTCCTAAATAATTCCTCTAAGCAGGGCATAAAAATCAGAGGGAACATCTGGGCAACGGGCAACACTGGCAAGTGCCATAGATATATTTACCGACTCTAATAGGCTACCATTAATCCTGATATAACGGATAATGGTACAGAGCTCCATTTTTCTTGAATCGGGATGGAGCCAATCCCATGTGCACCAGAATCCAAAGAAATTCCAATCTACTCGGTCAAAGACCTTCTATCTGTGTGTAGAGAGAGAAGGAGCCTGAACCTTATGCTCTGAAATGTGATGCAAACAAGTATCTTAAACAGCCATGACAATGTTATGGTGATGTTGTAAATTAGTCATGATCTGTCCCTACTTTATTTTTGTCTGACACCCGCTTATTCAAATGGCTTTAGTGATCTATGTCACCAGAAATGGTTCCATGGTGTAGATAATATCATCACAATTACGTGACACTATAATGTTTGTTTAAGTGTATGATTTTGACCACTAAATATATAGCGCCACCATCCAAAATTATTACTGGTAAGATCTTGACTGCATTCCTGCCTCTGTAACCTACCAAGCCACTTTTTTTCTTTTTTCTTCATAACCCATGTACAATACAAAGAATATGCCAGCTTAAAATAATAAAAAATTAACTAATGAAATGTGTGCAATTGGTGGAACAATTATTGCTTAACCTTCACATATCAATAAATTAGTACATGTCATATTTTAAAGGGTTTGCTTAGGCATCAATTGGATATCTGCTTTATAAATTTGTTTTGATAAAAAAAAATTAACCACGTAGAAATAATATATGCAGTCAGTGGGCAATTATCTATAAGGGTACTACATTCTTCTGCGTGTTAGATATAGGAAACTGCTACTCTAGTAATTAAGAGCATAAGTTACAAACATTGCGTATATATTACCTAGACAATAAATGAAAACACACATTGGCTCTTTGTATTGTAATATTCTAAATCCAATCTTATGGATAAAAAAAATGTTAATAAGATTATTGAAACAATGTGTTAATTTAAAAACAGTCCAGCATTCTAATAAGTTACCAACAGTACATTAAATTGCAACCCAACAGGTAGCATTATTGAATTCATACAGGCGCCCTTGGCAGAGACATTCCAAATTTAAACTTAATTAATAATCCTAGTCCTGGTTTCCATAGTTTCTTTTTAAACATGAGTACTAGTAGAAACTGGCAGTAACTTTCCTCATATTCTCGGCAATAAACCCCCTCTGGCTGGCAGTATGTATGAAAGGAGAAACATTCCGCATACCTCAAACAACCTGCCATTCTATTGCCTTTTGTCAAGAAATATGCTGCTGTGTTGTGTGTTTTTTTATTTTTTTATTTAGTTTCCTTTTGCTTCATAATAATCCCCCCTTTAGTGTAAGGTTAGTGACCATACCCATAATGCATTGCACCTGCAGCTTTAATAATGAAATGTTATTTTTTATTTTCATTTTTTTAGGCTTAATTGAGATGGAAGGATTTTGTAGCTGTGACAACAGCAAGACATAAAACACAAACATTTACAATATAAATAAGGAAAACTTATTAAAACATATAAACCCTATTCATATATTCAGTATAAAGAGCCAAATCATTAAGATACTTTTACATATAATTTTGTGGGAAATGTTGTATACTCCAAGACCTACACTGTAGTTTTAGAAAAACAAAAACTAAAATTAGTAGCATATCCATACTAAAAGTGTAAATGCAATGTATAGTTATTATTACACATAGCATACTTGAGAATATCAGCTATAAAACTGTATCCCTCTATCTCTATATTGTAGTTTTATAATTTAGTCTGCTGCAGTGGGCTGTCCTGTGGGCTGAAATCCTGCAATACTAGTCTCATGTGATCAATCACAGCAAATAAGGAGTCTTAAAAGCTGGCAAATTTCCTAGAACATGATGAATTCATAGAAAGCTTCTGATGAGCAGAGTGAGCATGTCCCTGTCAGTACATGGGATGTTTTCACTTTCATTCAAACTCAAATATATCTACCTACAAAATACCTTTTCATACAGGCCTGTAAACAGTTATATTTGAAAGTATACGGCTGTAACACTCCGTAAATGTAAACATGTTAATTTAAATGCTGTCTGTTCAGAAAAATACTTAATGTGTACTTGTATGTAGTTAACAGGTTCCCTTTATAGTGATCATCATGATCATCATTCATTCATTTATATAGCACCAACATATTCTGCAGCGCTTTACAATTGGGGACAAACATAGTAAACTAATAAACAAACTGGGTAAAACAGACAAAGAGGTGAGAAGGCCTTGCTCGCAAGCTTACAATCTATGGGACAATGGGAGTTTGACACATGAGGTTAAGTCTACATTTTGCATTTCGGCCCAGCCAGACTGCAAGGGTAAAAGTGACGTATAAGCTAAATGATCCTGTCACACAACAATGTTGGTCAGGGGGTAGTTGTCTTGTGTAACGGGTGGTAATAGGGTAATGTAGTGAGGTTAAGAGGGTGGTTGAGGAATATTATAAGTTTGTCTGAAGAGGTGGGTTTTCAGAGAACGTTTGAAAGTTTGTATACCAGAGGAGAGTCTTATTGTGTGAGGGAGAGAATTCCATAGAGTGGGTGCAGCCCGAAAAAAGTCCTGTAACCGGGAATGGGAGGATGTAATGAGTGTGGATCTTGTGCAGATCGGAGTTGCTGAGTTGGGAGATATTTTGAGACAAGAGAGGAGATGTATGTTGGTGCAGCTTTGTTGATGGCCTTGTAGGTTAGTAAAAGTATTTTATATTGGATTCTGTAGAAAACAGGCAACCAGTGTAGAGACATACAGAGATATTCTTCCACCATATTGCTCTTGGCTCCAATCCTCAATTATATGTGCAAACATCATTCACACGACATATATTAGGTGCAAGTATCAAAACAATACATATGTAGCTCTGGTACCACTGGGAGGTAAAATATTCTTAGAGCTTGTAGGGGTGTGCAGTGCAGAATGTGAAAAATAATGATAAAGCGATTGTAAAAAAACAACAAAAAACAGTGCTATGAAAAACAATGAAACAACGTAAATCATAAAATTCACATTTTTATTTTTGTTATTTTATGTATTACTTCATCTTCAGGTGCATTTAACTAGGGTCACGGAATCTTTTTGAGTTTTCAGATTTCAATATTCCTTTGTTTTCTTTGAAAGGACATTGTATTGAACTTTTAAGCAAATTTGCAGGCCTGCGGGATAGTGCAGAGAATATTTTCAAAGGTACGGAAAGGTACAGAAAGGAGACCTGGAGGGAAGGGAGAAATTAACAAAGTAGTGTTTAACTACATTTTTACATTAACATATCACATTCAAAGTTAAATAAAAAGATAAAAAGATAAAGACATTTGACATTTGACACTGATTACATATATATATATATATATAAATATATATATGGATTGGAAAAAAAGATGGGACAGTAAGATTTGAATTGTGAATTATTAATTCTGAACTATCCACTATCCACTCTCCAACAGATATTGCAAGTATAATTATAAACCAATATTTACTGGTGGAAGAGCACCATAGTCAGGGCTGCCAAGAGGAATTCAGGGCCCCGGTACAACAACTTCATAGGGCCCCCCTTACAGTTGAGACTGTAAAAAAAATTAGCAAAATTTCCAAAGGCTGTGTTCATACAATTGGGGGCATAGCTATGCATCATTGGGGGTGGCCAGGCCACACTCCTACAGAAAAAAAACTGCATTGTTGTGTACACCATTGAACGGTCACCAAAAATTGGGATTGGCCCACTAGAATTACAACATTTCACACACTGTGCTGCTCTCTCCTACCTGTTCTTCTCACTTTTACCACCTGTGGCTGCAGGTTTCTTTAGTTGCGGCTTGTCTGGATCCTGGAATGTTGTGGGCCCTATTTGGAAAAAAAAATGGGTACATTTAGAAAATTACAGCCAGCCCCGGCGTTAAATCAATACCACCCACGATTAATAATTAGGCCTTCCTCCAGCCCCAACATTAAAATAATAGTATTCACATCTAATAAATAAACCTATTTCCCTCTCTACAAACAGCCCCAGCAATAAAATAATAGTATTTACATTTTAGAAATATACTTTTTTCCAGAAACCATCACTGCTATTAAATAATTCATAGGCACATTTAATAAAGAGACCTCATTCTCCCCAAACTCATCCCCACATTCAGTAGCCCCCAAATCACCCCATCTTAAATTAATAGTCCCCACTATTAAATTGCCCCACCATCACCCCACAAATAAAATTGGACCCATTAATAGCCACCACCTACCTCACACTACATTGCCACAAGCACCCTGAGCCATCACAGACACACACTGCGACAAGCCCCCTGTGCCATTACACACACATTACTGTGCCCCTTCATTATCACATTGTGCCCCCTTATGATTACACTGCGTCCTTCATGTTGCTTTCCCCCCTTCATCTGGCCCCCAGTCATCAAACTCTGCCATGCTGCTCTCTCCCGACTTCATCACATTGTGCCATCCTGCCTCCCCTCTCCTTCATCACTGTGCCATCCTGCCCCTCTCTCCTTCATCACTGTGCCATGCTGCCCCCCTTCTCTATCACTGTGCCAGGCTGCACCCCCCCCTCTCCATCACTGTGCCATCCTGCCTCACCTCTCCATCACAGTGCCATCCTGCCCCCCCTCCTTCATCACTCAGTGCCTTTCTGCTGCCCCCCCTTTTTCCTCATACTGTGCCTGTCTCTCCCCCTTTTTCCTCATACTGTGCCTCTCTTCCCCTTTTTCATCGTACTGTGCCTCCCCCTTTTTCATTATACTGTGCCTGTCTCCCCTCTTTTTCCTCATACTGTGCCTCCCTCTTTTTCATTATACTGTGCCTCTCTCCCCCCATTTTTTCCTCATACTGTGCCTTTCTGTCCCCCTTTTTCATCATACTGTGCCCCCCCTTTTTCATCATAATGTGCCTTTTTCATCATAATGTGCCTTTTTCCTCATACTGTGCCTCTCCCCCCCTTTTTCCTCATACTGTGCTTTTCTCTCCCCACCTTTTTCATCATACTGTGCCTGTCTCTCCCCTTTTTTCCTCATACTGTGCCTCTCTCTCCCCCTTTTTCCTTATACTGTGCCTTCAATTACTGTACAAATTTCTGACAAAAACTCTGCTGAGAAGTGTCCCACAGACGTTCTGGAGACACTTAGCGGCTAATTAAATCCCCCCCATAATGTTATGTGTAGAGAAGGGCAGTCACAGCCCATATTGGCCCTGCCCACATCACTATGTGGCCACGCCCCTTTAAACGGCGCATCCCTTCTCCTGCTTTGTGGGAAGGGTGGCCCTGCACAAAGGCATATTAAAATTTTTACATGGCTGTGACGAAACGAGTGTGATACGCTCATCATTCTGTGTCTCGTTTCTCACATAATGTGGATTATAGTACTTTTTATAGCCCTTGCTTTTGTTCCCCAGCTCACCAGACTACAACTGCATTGTCCAATTACATGTGATTAAGGGGACATTGTAGTTCAATGTAAATATGTATATTGTGTATTATATATTGATGACTTGCAGTAATGTTATTCATTGTCCTTAAACTGAAGCCAGGAGGGTTATGGGTAAAGTTCAGGTGGTGTCCACAATACAGGTGAGAGGGCTGGAGCTGCATTCATTCTCTCCCCTCCTTCCTCTACAGGAAGCATGGAACGGCTGGAGACCCTGTGACATCACAAAGTAGTGTAAGGGGTTAATTTTAGGCGGTGCTCACTGCAACCTTATCCTTGGAAGTAGGGGAAGCCAACAAGCATCAATTGTTCTCCTTAGGACTAATCCAGACATTCTGTCTGCATTCCAGCAGGGGGCTTCTGTGAAAGGACAGCTCATCTTCACTGCCCTGTCCAAACCCCCTAGTACTGCACAGACCAATGGTTAAAAAGAATAGACCCAGGGGTTTTCCCAGGAAGGAGTAAGACTGTGGAAATTAGACCTGATATATAAGGAACGACTCCAGGGGGGAAGGGTGTGCATTCTGGGATTTCATTGATGAAGTGCAAGATCTAGTTTTGAGTTGTCATTCTCTAACTATAGTCTATATATGCAGCTGAGAGAGATCCATGGGTGGTGAAGTCTGGACAGCCAGGTGACTGTAACTTCTTAAGCTATTGGGGTGAGGGACAGATGATGTGGTAAACCTGCCTGCCATTTATTTACTGTGTGTACATAATATTCTAGTGTTGTTTGTATGACAAATATACTGTTGTATTTTTATAACTGCATTTGCCTGAGTGACTATACAAATCCTAGAAGGTACTAGGTAAATTTCCCTGGCATAGGAAGGCACCTGTGGGTGGCCAGCCAGCGTAAAGTGGGTAGCATTGGGCCAGGAAACCCTGGTATATTCACAATGGCCTTGCCATGTTTTTCCATATAAAATAAGTATATCAAGAGGAGGAGAGATAATGGAATGAGTGGGGGCAATTTTGTCATTTTTCCATAATGCCCACTTTTAGAAATGCTACTTTCCTGGGGCAGGGAGAGAGGGTCCACAATAAATAAAAAATCTAGGTCTGAGCACATCATACTTCTCTGTGTTCCATTTATATCTCCACATCCCACTCAACAATCCCCTTCTTTATTTAATCCTCTATCCCCCTTAAGCACATTCTTTATCTTCCCTCTCACTCCTCATTCCTCGCCTGCTTAGCATCCTCAACCCCCTTCTAATCAGCGTGATTTCCCTTCCTGGGTTGTCACTCTGCAACCGTCTCCATGTCCATAATCACCCCCTCCTTGTCCATTAACACTCCCTACTTGTCCATAATCACTTCCTGCTTGTCCATAATCAACCCCCATGTCCATAATCATCTCCTCCTTGTGCATAATCACTCCCCTCATGTCCATAATCACCACTTCCATGTCCATAATCACCACTTCCATGTCCATAGTCACCTCCCTCCATATCCATAATCACCTCCTCCATGTCCATGATCACCCCTCATTGTTCATAATCAACTTCCCATGTCATATTCACCCCCTCCTTGTCCATAATCACCCCCCTCAATGTCCATAATCATCTCTTCCATGTCTATAGTCACCCCCTCCATGTCCATAATCACCCCCTTCATTTACCATAATCACCACCAACTTGTCCATAATCATCTCGTCATGTCCTTAACTTACCTTATCCCCGAGAGGCAGCGCAGCTCTTCTCTCCTCCTCTTCACAATGTCATCTGCAACAGCTGCGGAAGCCCAGAAGACTAAAAAAAAAGCATACTTGCGTGTATAGCGGCAACTGAGCACTGAAATGCGGGACTCTGTGCTGCCCACTGTATACCAACATTTGGGGGCAGCAAAAGAGCCACACAGAACCTGGTCTGCAGGGCCCCCTTAGAGAGGGGGGCTCGAGGTACGTATATCCCTTGTGCCCCCATTAATCTGGCCCTGCCCCCTGAGGCCCATACTTTACTCTTTTCAAGCCTAGAACATATGCATTGAAGGCCCTGTTGGATCCACATATGCTCAGAAGAGGCCCCCTCTTCTCTTCTGAGAGCCTGGAGTGACATCAACGGGCCCTGCCGCAGCCTGGCAATGCAGTGTACTGCGCCTGGTGAGTTTAGCTGTCAGATTTGAGTGTCTAATCCTAGATCCAGCTTCCCTGTTGTGCTGGATAAATTATTATCCCTCTTTCATAAAAATACAACACTGGAGTACATGTTCAGGATCCGCTTTAATCGTGAATGTTTTTAACAAGTATAGACCAAAATAAAAGGATTAAAGAGTTCAATTGTTCTCAATGAATAAAGTATTCCAGATTTGAGCAAGGCTACTTTTTTGGTTCTTTTCCAAATGTGTAAATTTTATAGCCAAATGCATGAAGAGTTATATATCATGGTATACGAGTAAGATGGTGATGCTGTGAACTATGTTTTCCAAGGCAGATGAGGGGAATCACACTTGCTGGATCCTCTATCTGAAATAATCTTTTTTAAATTACTGTATATGCTGCTCCAACAGCTTCAAGAACACTTAATCCGTCATCTCTAAGCAATGTATTAAACAAGGACATTTTTAGTAAGTGACCATTTTTGGGACTGAATATAGTATCAAGCTATTCCATTGTTACATTACACGTTAACTTGCTTTGCAGTTTACATCATTTGCTGTCTGTGCGGTTTTACAAGGGTGCTCAGTTTAAAGTAGTCACAGGCTTAATGTACAGGATATTATAAAGCAAAACTTTTATAGAGAATATATTTTTAGCTTTAGTTAAAAATAAAATGTGAAAAAAATAATAGGATTTGTACTTTTGTGTATTCACTATACCTGCACAAACCTTGTACGAGGAAACCTACATACAATATATTTAAAACAGCAATTTCCAATATATATTGATTACATTTTATTACAATAAATAACACCATGGCTCAAAATTTATGTTTTTGCAACTAACTTGAATATGCCAAGCTTAATACGGTTAAATTAATCATAGATAAACCACAAGATAATAGGGATTCTACATATAATTCTAAGCCATGGAGCAAAATTTGCTTTAATAAAAGCTACTCCACCTGCATTTATATTTCTTTCCAGTAGTGTATAGTAAAGCTCTATGGGTCTTAGCGAAAAATATGCAGTTGGGTGCAGCCATGACAGGGAGCCATTCAGAGTTAAGTACAGTGTACTGTGCTTGGTGCCTTAAATCACTTTGCCTAAGGCATAATGTTATTGGTGTGGCTATCCTCTGGGCTGAAAAACCCATGACACTTTTAAAGTTGCACTACCACATAGAAAAATATTTTACTACTGTGCCCCTCCCTTAGATTGAGCATCGGAGGGCTGCTGTATGCAGCCTATGTTTCTGGCAACTCAATTATGTTGATCATCTTTAAGTGGGGCTGAGGTGGTGTGTTTAACAGGACACCCTCAGGTTTCGTCCAGGGCAAGTAATGAGGTGTGATCTGGAACATCATCAGTAGAGGTAATCCATGGTGTATTTATAAAGTTGATTTGGAGTAAATCTTATGCTCTTTTCTTGAAAGAACATAACATATTATTTTCTGATGAAGGTCTTCTGTAGCTGCAGGTGAGGTGACTTGATCCTCATCCTTCCTCTTCTATCCTCTTCCTTCATCCACAGGAATAAACAAGGAATAACGATGTGAAGACATGAGGTATGAACTGAAACCTCATCTGTAGTGGTGATCCATTGGCCAGTCATAATGTAAATATGGAGAATACTTGTGCTGTTCTCATACAAAAACATAAACTCTTCTTTTCTTGTGATGGCAGATATAGAACTTCTGATTTGCATCCATCAAATATTCTAGTGGTAGGAAACGAATATGGAAAGAAAGTAGTTCACTTAACTTAATATGATCTGCTTACCTTATATTTCAGTGCATCCATCTTTACTTTTCTCAGCTGTTGTCGGGGCTTCTATGTCTGTTTATGTGATTCATACTTCTTGAATTGTTGCAAAATGTATCAGTTATCCTTCAAGGGGAAAAGTCAATTAAATTGATGGTGCTTGATTGGTGCCTGCTTTTGGTCTTCTGAAAGTCCTGGTGTGGTCACTTGAACCTCTTCCTTCCTTTTCTGTCCTACTGCTTCATCCACAGGACTATGCAAGTAAAAACTAGGTCCAGTAATGCGGTGTGATCTGGAACTTCATTGGTAGAGGTAATTCATCATGTATTCATAAAGTAGATGTGGAGTAAATCTTATGCTCTTTTCTTAAAAGAACATAACATTATTTCTGATGAAGGTCTTTTGAAACTCCTGGTGAGGTGACTTGATCCTCATCCTTCCTCTTCCTTCATCTATAGGACTAAACAAGGAATAACGATGTGAAGAATTGAGGTGTAAACTGAAACCTCATCTGTAGTGGTGATCCATTGGCCAGTCATAATATAGATATGGAGAATACTTGTGCTGTTCTTATACAAAAACATAAACTCTTCTTTTCTTGTGATGGCTGACAGAGAACTTCTGATTTGGATCCATCAAATATTCTAGTGGTAGGAAACTAATATGGAAAGAAAGTAGTTCACTTAACTTAATATGATCTGCTTACCTTATATTTCAGTGCATCCATCTTTACTTTTCTCAGCTGTTGTCGGGGCTTCTATGTCTGTTTATGTGATTCATACTTCTTGAATTGTTGCAAAATGCAACGTTGAAAAATGTATCAGTTATCCTTCAAGGGGAAAAGTCAATTAAATTGATGGTGGTTGATTGGTGCCTGCTTTTGGTCTTCTGAAAGTCCTGGTGTGGTAACTTGAACCTCTTCTTTCCTTTTCTGTCCTACTGCTTCATCCACAGGACTATGCAAGTAAAAACTAGGTCAAGTAATGAGGTGTGATCTGGAACTTCATTGGTAGAGGTAATCCATGAGGTAATCATAAAGTAGATTTGGAGTAAAACTTGTGCTCTTTTCTTAAAAGAACATAACATACTATTTTCTGGTGAAGGTCTTCTGAAAATCCTGGTGTGGTGCTTGAACCTCTTCCTTCCAGCTATGCAATAACGGGTTCAAATGAATTGTCTTATCTGTCTACAAGCCTTTATCTGGTTTTAACAACAGGTGATTTATCACCGACACGGCAAGTTGTTTAACATCCGAGACGGACGACCTGATGGAATATTCATGCGTGGTTTGATGTTACTCCCCTCCGGAGCTGTCATACACACTGATTCACATTTGCTCTCATACACACTGACACACACTAGTACATTTCTCGTACACACTTACACACATTCTCTCTCTCATACACACAGACACATAAACTTACCTTTTCCTGCAGTGCTGCTTCCTGCTTCTTCAATGGCAGTATGGGTAGGGGGCGTGTCTGTGTTCTGATTGGCTGAGTGACTGTGTCAGCCAATCAGAGAACAGCAGAGGCAGTGAGGAGTTTCTGCATGAGCAGGAAACTCCTCTGCATTACCGAGCAGCACAGGCTGCTCCTCCACATCTTCCTCTGTGGGTACCCTGGTGACTCTTATATTATCCAAAATTATTTAACTGCATGTGGATGGTTAAAGAAGAGCTGGATGCCATTTGCTGCATTAAGTTGGCAGAGCCAGGCATATGATGACGAATTTAGTCATCACACACCTGCCCACTCAGTGTTTCCAAAGGAGGGCAGGTCTTTAAGATGCAATTTGAGTAATCACAGCAAATCTCCCCCCACATTTCCAACAGGTAAGTTCCTTTGCAGGAGAATTGCCTGCTCTCTCAGAATCCTAAGAGACCTCACCCTAACTTAAATGTAATAAAATATGATTTTAATAGCACATATAGAGTCGGAAATGCAGAGCAATAGGTGTAACTTGCAAGTTACTACTCCAATGTCATTCATGTGAGATATAAATCAATGACTTGGACATTGTACAGCTTGGAGAGTGGTTTGTATTTATCTACCCACAGTATCTACAGTGAGGATTAAATGTTTATTCTCGGATTCTGTGTGATGCTGCTAGCTTTGCATCCTCTCAGCACTTACATAAGTCTGACCTCCTCTATATACCCAATATCTTAACAAGACTTGTAGGGCCTGAGTCATTAAGGAAAGCAAAGCATAAACAAGGAGTAACTGCACACCTGGACAAAACCATGTTGCATTGTAGGGGGGGTAAATTTAAAATGGGACAGATTTTTAGTTGGGGTAGGGTATGTCCTAGATCAACTTTAAATTTCAGTGTAAAAATAAAAGTATTTGTGTGCTAGATGAAAAAACAACCAGTATGTAACTTATGTGCAAAATAATAAACTAATTTGCACCCCTTGCATTGTAACATGGTTTGCCCTGGAGAACATTTATTCCTTTATTTGCCTTACTTTCCTTTAATGACTCAGGCCTATAGACTATGGCTGGAGTTGGGTTCAGTGTAGAGATGGTCACTGACCCCCGTGTTTTGGTTTTGGATTCGGTTTTGGATCTGGATTACCGTCGTGTTTTGGTTTTGCAAAACCGCCATTGCGTGTTTTGGTTTGCTATTTTTTGGGAAAATCCATGTTTTTGGGCCTAAATTAACCCAATTTAGTGCTCCAACTGTTTTAGAGACAAGTAATCTAATTGTTGAGGTAATAAATCATCCAAAAAAACAGTTTAATTCTTCGTTGGTAGGCCTATTCTACACACAAAACAGATTGTCTTCCTCTCCATCTATGCATATTGGCAATGCAGCCATCGTCTTTGAATGTATATTACACCCTACACTTATAGTTAAATATGTAAAGAAATGGAAAAAGCCAGTTTGGTTTCTGTCTCTCAAGGCCCCCCTCCACTTGTATAAAATACCAAAATATTCAGCCATTATAGACTGTACAATATTAATTGACATGGAGAAAGCCAGTTTGGTTTCTGTCTCTCAAGGCCCCCCTCCACTTGTATAAAATACCAAAAAATTCAGCCATTATAGACTGTACAATATTAATTGACATGGAGAAAGCCAGTTTCGTTTCTGTCTCTCTTGGCCCCCCTCCACTTGTATAAAATACTAAAAAATTCAGCCATTATAGACTGTACAATATTAATTGACATGGAGAAAGACAGTTTGGGGTCACTCTGTCTCTCTAGGCCCCCCTCCACTTGTATAAAATACCCAAAAATTCAGCCATTATAGACTGTACAATATTATGAAAAATGGACAAAGCCAGTTTAGGGTCACTCTGTCTATGACACCCTACCCTTAAGGATAAATTGCCCTAACAGCAGCCTTTCAAGATGGTATGTGATATGGAAATGCCACAAGTCCCTTTCCTCTTTGGGGGTAGATTGCACCCTACACTTATATAGAAAGTTTTAAAAAGATGTTATCGGCATCATCTTCAGCTTAATCCTCACCCTCATCAGTGTGTACGTCATCATCACAGACTATCAATTCATCGCCGCTTGAATCCGCCATTAGAGAACAGTCAGTGCTTGGATGTCTTGGATGGTGAAGGCCTTCCTCGTGGAAGATGTAGTTCATTTTTATAAACATCATTTTCTCCACATTTTTGGGAAGTAACCTTCTACGGCGATCACTGACTAAGTTCCCTGCTGTGCTGAACACTCGTTCAGAGTACACACTGGAGGGTGGGCAGCTTAGGTATTGCAAAGCAAGTTTGTACATGGGTTTCCAAATGGCCTGCTTTTCTTCCCAGTAAGGAAAGGGACTGTCTGACATTTCCATATCAACTACCTCTTGAAAGTAATCCTCCACCATCCTTTGCATGTTTATACTCATATTGGATGGAGTTATGGGCAAAGTGACACATTTTTTTGAAAAATCCTTCAAACCAGCCCAGATGTTAAATTGTTCTCATCTGCCCCCTGTGTCTTCCCTGCTTCTTTTTTGGAAATTTAATTTTTTACGAGCAACAGCTTGAGAAAGTGAAGGAGGACACGTCGTCAAGCCGAGGCCCAGTTCAGCGGCCAACTTGCTGAGCAATAGCTCCTTGCAAAAGTTCACATCTCGCTCATTTACAAGTAAAGACTCAATGTAGGTTTTAAACCTTGGATCAAGCACAGTGGCCAAAACGTACTGATCCGAGTTCAAGATCTTAATAACTCGAGGATCATTGTGAAGCGAAGTACTTGATCGACAAGGCCAACATACTTTGCTGAATTGCTTGCTTTCAGCTCCTCCTTCATTTTCTCAAGCTGCTTTTCCAATAGTCTAATTAAAGGAATGACTTGGCTCAAACTAGCAGAGTCAGCACTGACCTCACATATCACAACTTCAAATGGTTTCAGCACCTTGCACAGCACTGAAAGGATTCCCCACTGTGCAAGAGTGAAATACATCCCCCCTCCTTTCCCAATGTCATGACTTGTGCAATATGCTTGGATGGCTTTGCGCTGTTCCTCCATCCTCTGAAGCATGTACAGGGTGGAATTCCACCGAGTTACCACCTCTTGCTTAAGTTGGTGGCAGGGCAAGTTAAACTGCTCTTGGAGCTGCTGTAATCTCCTACATGCTGTGGCTGAATGCCTGAAATGGCCTGAAATTTTACGGGCCACCGAAAGCATCTCCTGCACCTCACGGTTATTTCGTAGGAAGCTCTGCACCACCAAGTTGATGGTGTGAGCAAAACAGGGAATATGTTGGAAATCACCCAGCTGTAATGCTCGCACTATATTGTTGGCGTTATCTGAAATGACATACCCTGGGGAGAGTCCGAGTGGTATAAGCCATGCATCAATCACATCTCTCAGTTTGCATAACAAATTGTCAGCCGTATGCCTGTTAGTGAAGCCGGTGATACAAAGAGTGGCCTGCCTGTGACAAATGTTACGTAGTGGTGTACATGCTGCTGCTGTTCCTGCTGGTGAAGGTGAATGACCAACCCAGTGGGCTGTCACAGTCATATAGTCTTTGGTTTGGCCACTTCCACTTGTCCACATATCTGTGGTTAAGTGAACAGTGGGCAGAATGGCATTTTTCAGCGCAATCTCTACATTTTTACACACTTTTTGGTATGGTTGTGGAATAGCTTTACGGGAGAAATGGTGTCACGATGGAATTCTGTAACGCGGACACAAAACCTCAATTAACTGTGAAAAACCAGCTGCGTTTATTGTGGAGATTGGACGCAGATCTAACACTAACATTGCAGCCATGGCGTCTGTGATTCGCTTGGCGACTGGGTGACTGCTGTCATATTTGCTTCCCCTCGCAAATGATTGTTTCACAGTTAATTGCTGAAATGTAGGACTGCTCATTTTATTCACCTGCCTCTGGGATGACGATTCACCCCCAGCAGCAGCAACAGCAGCAGCAGGACTAACGCTTTCTTCAGAGGAATCAATAATAGTGCCGGAGTCATCCAGCCTTAAGTGGGATGCCGGGCTAACTCCGAGCGCTACTGAGGATATTGATGAGGATGGTGTGGTGGGTGTATTTTGTAGCCGTCGGTATGTCGGTGAGCGGAGGGTCTTAGCTGATGAGGGAGTGCTTGTATTCTTTTGGGAAGAACTTTCAGCTTTTCCCAACACTTTGCCATGAACTCTCGTTAAATGGCGTAACATAGACGAGGTTCCAAGATGGTTAAGGTCCCTCCCTCGACTGACTGTGGCTTCACATACACTACAAATGGCTATACAATTGTTGTCTGGATTTGGGTAGAAATAATTCCACACATAAGAAGTGGATTTTTTTGTTTTATGCCCAGGCATGACAATGGCCTTTTTCTTGTCACGTGCCAGAACTGCTGCCACTGGTGCAGGACTTACACAAACAACCTCATCCTCATCAACATCATCATTAGCGCCCTCATCGCCTACACAAATCTCCCCCTCATCCTCTTCTAATTCCAAAGTGGCATCCTCAATTTGGGTATCACCGGCTACACTCGGGCTATTAAGGCACACATCAGCAGAATGCTCACGATTAGACATCCCACTGTTGGATGGACTCTCCACAGGGATTGTTGTCATTTGTGAATCAGAGCAAATATTCTCCTGTAATGCTTCACTGTTATCTTGCAGCTCGGCTTTGACGCGTAACAGTAGTTGTGCACCAATTGTAGGCTGGGTAACTTTTTGGGATCTGCCACTAATAGCCAAAGGTGAAGGCCTCATTCTCTCTTTGCCACTGCGTGTGTAGAATGGCATGCTTGCAATTTTTTTTTTATCGTCACTTAACTTTTGCTCAGTTACACTTCTTTTTCGCTTCAATACAGTAAATTTTTTTTTGGTTTTTGTTTTTTGCACTAATTTGAAAACACTCTGTTGTTTGACATCGCCTTGGCCAGATGACGTACTGGGAACACTAACATCAGGACTGGTGACAGAACCTGGTTGCTCATTTAGATCATATGTGGACTGCTTTGAATCCATTCTGAGCGCAAACCACTGGGGAGTGCTAAAAATTATTTAGTAGATTCTGCTGACAGTTATGACTTTTGACAGCCAGAAATATTAATGCACAATTAGGGAGGACACCCCAAAAGCACTGAGGAGTGCTAAAAATTATTTAGTAGATTCTGCTGACAGTTATGACTTTTGACAGCCAGAAATATTAATGCACAATTAGGGAGGACACCCCAAAAGCACTGAGGAGTGCTAAAAATTATTTAGTAGATTCTGCTGACAGTTATGACTTTTGACAGCCAGAAATATTAATGCACAATTAGGGAGGACACCCCTAAAGCACTGAGGAGTGCTAAAAATTATTTAGTAGATACTGCTGACAGATATGACTTTTGACAGCCAGAAATATTAATGCACAATTAGGGAGGACACCCCAAAAACACTGAGGAGTGCTAAAAATTATTTAGTAGATACTGCTGACAGATATGACTTTTGACAGCCAGAAATATTAATGCACAATTAGGGAGGACACCCCAAAAACACTGAGGAGTGCTAAAAATTATTTAGTAGATACTGCTGACAGATATGACTTTTGACAGCCAGAAATATTAATGCACAATTAGGGAGGACACCCCAAAAACACTGAGGAGTGCTAAAAATTATTTAGTAGATACTGCTGACAGATATGACTTTTGACAGCCAGAAATATTAATGCACAATTAGGGAGGACACCCCAAAAACACTGAGGAGTGCTAAAAATTATTTAGTAGATACTGCTGACAGATATGACTTTTGACAGCCAGAAATATTAATGCACAATTAGGGAGGACACCCCAAAAACACTGAGGAGTGCTAAAAATTATTTAGTAGATACTGCTGACAGATATGACTTTTGACAGCCAGAAATATTAATGCACAATTAGGGAGGACACCCCAAAAACACTGAGGAGTGCTAAAAATTATTTAGTAGATACTGCTGACAGATATGACTTTTGACAGCCAGAAATATTAATGCACAATTAGGGAGGACACCCCAAAAACACTGAGTGCTAAAAATTATTTAGTAGATACTGCTGACAGATATGACTTTTGACAGCCAGAAATATTAATGCACAATTAGGGAGGACACCCCAAAAACACTGAGGAGTGCTAAAAATTATTTAGTAGATACTGCTGACAGATATGACTTTTGACAGCCAGAAATATTTATGCACAATTATGGGGGACACCCCAAAAGCGCTGGGGAGTGCCAAATATGAAGAAAAAATAATAAACCTCTATCCTCCTCTCTGCACTAGCGATTTTGGTTAGAGCAATTGCAAGAACAATATTGTATTCTCTGTCCCTGCTCTAATTAGCCTATGACTACACCCTGCTCTCTCCCTCTGTCAAATGGCGATGGATTGCTGTGGAGGCATGTATTTATAAAGTTGAAGTATCGCGAGAACCGAGTCCCGAGATCCGACAACGTCACAATGACGTTCGGCCTCGATTTGGATTCGGAATGGGCGGGAGAGTACCGAGCTGCTCAGCTCGGTACTCGGATACCCAAAGTTCGGGTGGGTTCGGTTCTCGGAGAACCGGACCAGCCCATCTCTAGTTCAGTGTGACTTGGATCCGGAGATTCCTCTCCTGCAATGCTTTCCCAATAGGATAGAATGGCTCATGTCATCTTCAGATGGTGTTAGCTATTGGGGTCAAGCTCCGAATTTCAGAGCTTGATAAATAGTGCATAATTGAAGTCCCCATAGACACCTATGGAGGCTGGAACAGCAGCAAATATCTCCAAATACTGCTGCGATCCTCTATTAATAAATAGACTTGCTACTTGATAATACGTTGATCTCCATCTTCAGAGGTTCATAAATAGACCCCACAATCCACTAAATTGCAGGCAGCCACTTTAGGAAGTAGTTAGAAATGTGTGTAGGATTTCAGTTTTAAGAAGGCTTTTACCCTATTATGTGCAGTAGTGTGCGTTCAGCTTTGTATAGCCTGCCGCAACAGATGCTCTAAGGCAGTGTAAATGCTGTTTTGTAAAGTCACTCACCTAATATTGAGCAAATGCAGCCACTTTTACAAACGTGCATGGTAGAGGTGAGGAAGATGTTGCCAGTAGGCATGCATTCACCCTTTTAAAGGGTGGTCCACAGACATTTTCTCCATACAAAAGCAATTTATATATCCGATTCATTAGAGGTGCTGGAAACCAAGCCCCCCAATATTTTTAGTTGGGTTCATTTTGTGTCTTCCCATTGAACTTTAATGAAAAAGCAAATTTCTAGTAGTGTTTCACAGTTTATTAGTAGAAAGTCAGAAAAGTTTAAGTTAACATGGGGAGTTGGTCCTGACATAGAAGTATGTTGGAATCATTTTTACAGATTCCACAATGCACCTTTTCCAGAGAACAGGTAAACCCACAAATGAAGGCATATTATTCCTGGACCTGGGTGGTTCTATAGACTAGGAAGTGAGCGGGTACTTTGAAATGCATTTGGTGGACAATTAGGTTAATGTATGCAAATAAGAAAGGTATACAGGTTGGAATTTACAGTAGTGAGTAAACTGCCCTGTCTGCATTGAAAACTAATTGTATCCAATTCAAGAGTTACCATTTTAACTATAATATACATTCTTTTCATGTCTCTCAATAGTTCTGAGAGGCATACACTATATAGAATCATTAAGAAAACTTTTGTGTGCATCCATCTAAGAATTTTTATAAGGAAAGTTAGTAATTAATGTCAATGCAATGCCTTTGATGCAATGCAGAAGGGCCTAATGGATGAGTGATTCATTAAAGACATGATATCATTAAAAAGTTATGAGATTTTTGTTCTGAGAAAATGTGTTCTAGTTGAACAACATGCACAGTAAAAATCTGTCACATGGTGCTGTATCTTACAAAACAATACAACATAGAGGTAAAAAAAGAAATGTGCTGATGTGTTTAAAACAGTGAGTCAGTGACAATTCTAAGGTTTCCTCACATTCCTCAATTCTTGACTGCAATTCCTTCCTTACACTGCTCTATGGGTAAGTTACTACCCCGCTGTATGTTTTAGCCAGGAATAAAACCTGAAAGTAACAGGTTGGTTTTCTAATCATTACAGAGGCGAACGCAGGATTTAGAAGGGGGCAGCAGCTCCATTTCAGCGAGTCTGAATTCTACAGCATCCGCGGCAGTGCTGTATTATACTACAATACAGCACTGCCGCGGACGCTTCTTTGACAGCGCCGCGGCTGCTGTGGAGTACTGTTGGTTCCCGGAGGGGAGTAACCCCCCCTGCGTGCGCCACTGCATTAGGATATTTAATGTACTTGTATTACTGCATGTGACAGTATAATGTGGGTATGGTGGAGTACATGGTATTAGCAATGGCAGCATGTGATTGAGTTGGGATCTGGTTTGCAGGTAATATATACAGCATGTCATTGCTGTTAGTGTGTGGAAGTAGCACAGGGTGGTGTTACTGTGTGTAGAAGTAGTAAAAGTGTAGTAATGGTATTTCTAGTGTAGTTGGTAGAAGCATGTGGTAGTTGTGTTAGTGTGTGTGATTTGCATGCGTTGGTATTAGTGTTTGGCAGTAGGGCATGATCAGCAACACTCCAATAAAATACAATATTCCACCATTAAAAATTAAATAAGCCCAACTCAGCAAATTTCTAAGCCCCAGCTCAGTTCTCATCAGTTCCAAAGCCCTAGCAAATCACTACATCTTAATGACTATATGAATCCCATTATGAAACAGTATGGAGGCATGTTGCACGTTACACTGATCTCCATGATAAGAGTCTATGCTAAATCCATGTGATCAGTGATACCAAGTGGAGGCTTCCATTTTATATGAAGGGTGAAGGTTTATAATGTGAAATGCAGGACAAAAAAAGTCACAATGTATAGAGTAAAATTGGTCAATACTTGTAAATGGTTGTGGTATCCATTACATATCCTACTCATGAAAACATCATGTACACAGAATTTTGTACATGTCCCTCTACACATGATCTTAGCATCCCCCTCTTTTAGACCTGAGACCCCCCCCCCCCCCACAGCAATCTGCACAATGTGGATCAATTGTTTATTTCCAATCTCTCGTTACTTACCCTAGCTAATATGCATTTACCTACATCTCTTACTCATGAACCTACTCAATTTCCACTTTCTCCTCTTCACCACACTTCTCTCCAAACGTCTCCTCTCTCTCCATCATCCTATTTCTTCCTCCCCTATTATTTCACTTTCACTACTTCCCTCCTCGCTAGTCTGTACACATGAACTGTTTATTTATCTGCACCTACCACACTCTCCAGCCTATATAAACAGAATAAAGCGCACACTCACAAATCAACTCTTTCTCAAATGGCTCCTTTTCATAGCTCCTTGTGATATCTCCAGGGCTGCCAAGAGGAATTCAGGGCCCGGTACAACAAATTCATGGGGCCCCCCTTATAGCTGAGCAAGCCCAAAAATTTTGCGCTGCCTCAAGGCGGTGCTAAATTTTTCATGGGTGTGATCACACGATTGGGGGTGTGGCTATGTGCCATTGGGGCGTGGCTAGCGCATCAAAATCACTAGGTCCTGAATTCACTGGACCGTGACATTTGTACAAGCACTCCTGACTTTCAGGACATCTAGCACCCTTGTGTAGTATAGGAAGAATGCAGTGTGTACAGAAAGAGTTCAGTCTTGGCCTGCGCCCACCAAACACTCACCAAACATTGCCATTGTCCCTACTAGAATCACAACATTTCACACACTCTGCTGCTCTGTCCTACCTGTTCTTCTCACTTTTACCACATGTGGCTGCTGGTTTCTTTAGTTGCGGCTTGTCCGGATCCTGGAATGTTGGAGGACCTATTTGGAAAAAAAAATGGCTACGTTTAGAAAATTACAGCCAGCCCCACCGTTAAATCAATAGCATCCATGATTAATAATTAGGCCTTCCTCCAGCCCCAACAGTAAAATAGTATTCCCATTACCCCGCAAACAAAATAGCAACCATTAATTATATATACAGATCTCTTTGTATGCAGTCCCCCTCTCTGTGTGTGTACAGTTCTCTCTTTATATTGTGTGTGTGTCACACCCGTTTTTTAACCCCTTTACCTCACACACACCACATTGCCAAAAGCTCCGTGCCATCACACACACATTACTGTGCCCCTTTATCATTAACACGCTATGCCCCCTTATGATCACACTGCGCCCTCCATGCTGCCTTTGCCCCTTTCTTCATCCCCCTGTGCCATGCTGCCTTTTCCCCCTCCTTTCATCATCCCCCTGTGCCATGCTGCTTTTGTCCCTCTTTTCTTTAACCCCTCTGTGCCATGCTGCTTTTGTCCCTCTTTTCTTTAACCCCTCTGTGCCATGCTGCTTTTGTCCCTCTTTTCTTTAACCCCTCTGTGCCATGCTGCTTTTGTCCCTCTTTTCTTTAACCTCTCTGTGCCATGCTGCTTTTGTCCCTCTTTTCTTTAACCCCTCTGTGTAAAGCTGCCCCCCCCGCGTTTTTTAACCCCTGTGTAAAGCTGCCCCCCCCATTTTTTAACCCCTCTGTGTAAAGCTCCCCATTTTTTAACCCCTCTGTGTAAAGCTGCCCACCCCCCGTTTTTTTTACCCCTCTGTGTAAAGCTGCCCCCCCCCGTTTTTTAACCCCTCTGTGTAAAGCTGCCCCTTTTTTTTAACCCCTCTGTGTAAAGCTCCCCCCCCCATTTTTTAACCCCTCTGTGTAAAGCTGCCCACCCCCCCCGTTTTTTAACCCCCCTGTGTAAAGCTGCCCACCCCCCTTTCCTTCCTTCACTTACCTTTTCTTCTCTCATGGTCCTCTCTGCTGCTCTGTGCTCCATTGCTCCAGACTGACAATGCTGGGCGTGACATGATGACGTCACACCCGGCATTCAGTCAGTCTGGAGCAATGGAGCACAGAGCAGCAGAGAGGAGGGACGCTGGCGCCGCGATCACGTGAGTATGTTTTGTTGTGTTTTTTTTAACTATTCTGCTCCCCCCCACCAACGGCCTCTCCTTCACTGCGTGTTCACTGTACACCTCTTCTCTTGGGGAACTAATTCAGCCTCCAATACTACTCTACCCTGACGACACCCAAATCTATATCTCTTCCCCGTAATTCTCCCCTTCTGTACTATATCGTGTAACCATCTGTCTTATCTCCACATGGATTTTCCAAAACTAACTAAACCTCAAAATGTCCAAAACAGAGCTTATTATCTTCCTTCGACCCAGAGGCACCACCTCCTTTCAAATATCTCACTGTCAATTGCACCACAAATTCCTCAGTCTACCAAAGCTTTTTAATGCATTTTAATTACCAAGCAGCTGATCCCCTTAAAAATGCAGGTGAGGCCGAGTACAGCAGATCTCTTTTATTTTGCTTTTTATTCTATATATTCACCCCCGCCAACTCCAAAATATCTCTCGGTGCAAGTCTCTACAGCAGTTAGAGGCATCCACACCCAAACCAGAGGAACAGGAACAGAGCCCTAAACCAACCCACACAGAATCCAAAGGCAACAAACAGCATTTAACTCTCATAACACCTGCTTAGAGTACATTTTCTGCACAATCCTATCAATAGAAACTACTGAACTTTCTGAAAGTCAGCTATGATTCAAAATATGAACACAAGCAAATGACTGAAGGGCAAAAAAAATCTAATTTTAATTATGAGCAAATAAAGCACAAGCTTGTTTACACCCTTCAGATATAAAATGTATTGTGTATTATAATTAGAAATGGAGGCAATCCATCAGTGCAATTAGTTTTGAATCCATATTCAGTCTGCAATGTGGGGGAATATAAACAGTGCTATCTTGGATACAATGAATTATTTACAATATTTATACATGTTGCACTGCACACATTCATTTAGGAAAACTCTTGTTATCAAAAATGTTATGTTTACCGTGCACTAATCCATTCCACCTGCTCAAATATTAGTGCAAATAATTATATAATATTTGTAATGCATCACTGCTGTCTACTGTGAAATACCCGGAAAGTAAAGTGAATGGGACTTCTCTCATTTGTTTGCTGTTAGGAGTCAAATGTTAGGTGTTCCTGCGTAGATTGATTTGGTGGAGCAGAAAGTGAAACGCACAACCTTCACAAGCCACTTGACTAAGACTTCGCACTTCATTTTAATTAATTTTGTGCAGTCATCGATAAAGTCTCATAAAATTACAGCAGTTTTTTTTATTAAAGAAGCCTATACATAAAATAAGCATCTATTTCAGTGGACAAAAAAAAGATCTGGGGGGCAGTATGTGGCCCTCACATGTGACTTTTGGCTATAGTCGGTTCACCACTTTAGTCCGCTTCTTAGCAACCGATTCTATATAGCTGCCTATTAATTAATTGTATGCTAATATCTTCTCCCCAACATGCTTACATAGGCATAGATCAAACTACCATTTGAACAGTACATGCCACTGCTGAGATCACATATCGTAATCTAGTGTGCAGCACCTTCAGGACGGAGAGTCACGCAACACCTCTAAACATATTATATTGGTCAACAGTGAAGCAGTGTTTTTCTTCTTTTTTTGGGGGGTGTAGGGGGGGGGGGCAAAGCACATTAGGAGGAATTATAGAGTGTGATGCAGAATTGGCAACTGAGCGATATATTTGAGGACTAGGAGACAGGTGAATAGGATTATGTAAATTTTCTAGAAATGTTCAGGAAACGAAAAGAAACGGTTGATTGGCGGAGTTACAGCTCCTTTTCCGGTGTTCCAGCTGTCATAATTGTAGTTGATAGATTGTTTCAGACAGTCTAATTGTGTTGTACACCACAGAATGGGGGGAGGGGGGCAATATTTTCTTTTCATGTATTAATTTTGTTTCTTCACTTAACTTTATTAGTAAGTGTGCTGTATGAATCATTTTAAAAATGTTAGATGTACATACAAGATAATGTTACATAAACCTGCTAAGACAAAGTTTCACTAACTGTAAAAGACATTAGTTAGAGGTGCCCGGTGGGTTTTCATTAAGCTTGTTTGCTGGGGTTGAAGTGGACATTTAGAAGTGGCGGTATGCAAAATGTAATGGGAAAGTAAGTGAATGGAATGTGATGGTTTTACAATGAAGGCAGTAGAAGTGGCAGTATGACATACCACCGTTTACACCCCCACTACAACCACTGCTTGTTTGGTCATGTGCAATCTGGACCAAACCATAGCAGTCATTCTTTCTATAAACAAAATTAACATCTTTTAGTCAGTTGAAAGGATGGATAATTTGTAGAAAAATAGATTGATTAATTCGTGTTTTAGGTATTTGGCAACGGATTTGTTTTGTCTTTGTAAAAATAACATACACAAACACACACACAATCTCTTCAAACTAGTTTCAAAATTGAAAGTAACAACATTTTAAACAGAGAACATAAACAGAATTTGTTTATTCACAGAAAATGTTACATGTCAAAACTGCAAATAGTTATTGTATGGTTTTGCTGCAGCCCTCTTAGCGGGCATAAGGAGATACCGCACACAGAAAAACGAAGAACATGTGCCAAAACACAATATAATAGCTAAATATATATTAAGAGACCATACAGTGATCGATACAATTTATACAACTTTAAAACGATTCAAAAGAAAATATATAAAATATTTCAAGCACTTCTGTGAGATAGTCTTAAAAGACCTATGTTAAATTTTTAGAAATGCACACTTCACCCGAAAACATCTCAGGTAAGCAACGTGCAACTCTTAACTGCTGTTGAACTAGAGTCCCATCAAGCCACCTATTATGTAAGCCTGCCATCCAGGTTATATGTAATGTGTTAGTAGTTTGACTAAATATTTCAGGAAAAAAAAAGGAAATTTTAATTTATATCAAAACTTCAACAAATCCAGCCACTTGTCTCCTTAAGCGGCCACAACTGCGAGACTCGAAGATGTCAAAAAGGTTTATTCTCATAATCCAAAACTAACTTTAGATCTGTTTGGGAGGTGCAAGGAAAATATTTTGTCCCATCTCTCAACAATGGGGTTGACTCACAATATAATTCCCCTAAAAGTTCCAAATTAATTCTTGAGAACTATGGTGCAGACTTATCCTCCAAACATAATTGAATTGTTGGTATTCACTTACTTAGCGAGAGATGCGTGTTGCCCATTTCTGGACTAACCTGCCTCGTTCTGACCTGTCTCCCATTCTCCTCCGAAGCCTAAAGCTGTTAGCAAGGTCAATATCATGTATTATGAATACTGGATATGGAAAGAAAACGCAATGGCAGAAAGCCAGGAAAGTCTTTTCCATAGTTTGCAAACCTTTGAAGATAAAAATCATATACATTACAGTCCACAGAAGTCCAAGACATTCATGTTGTGCCCCAATAATTCTGCACGATATTTGTCAAGCATAATGACAAGTACTCTGAGCCATAACTGCACTCAAACTTATACTTTTAATAGAGAAACCACCAATTGTTCCATATACAAGTTAATCTGTTATGCTTGAAACTCGTTCAAGATGCTTGATAAAACAGAAGAGTTACAACAGAGAACATGAACAAACTTGTGATACTAAAGGAGGTGTCCATTTTTGGACAACCTTCCCTCATTAAGACTAGCACCACAACAAAATAATAAACTGGGTGTGGACCTGAATCTAGACCCCAAACTGCACTGCATATTTCGTTCATACACCGTCAGCTACAGCAGTTCAATATACACTAGGACTCGTTCCATCCAAACCTACTTAATAGAGCGGAATATAACATCTTCTTCCACTGGACAGACCATATACTCATAACCTTTGAGCTGCTATGGCTGACTTGCATAAACAGTGGGGGCTGGCTCTTTGCAACAAGTGTGATTTGTTAGGTCAGTCTGGACAACCTGTGGCTGGCAGCATGCGCTGTTAGCTATCAGATGGCAAAACATTCTGCGGCCTGCAGCTTCACAAAACCTGGAGAGCCACAGGTTGACCAGACCTGTGTTAGGTAAAGGGATAGTAGCTGCACAGTTGGACATGCAATCTCTTAGAAACCACAAATGACTTGTGACATGAAATGTTATTATAGGATTTATTAAGAGAAACCGTTCATTTAAAAAAACAGTTCCTGAAGGATTAAGATAACAAAATCTATATTTCGCTAAGTTTCTGAAGATAGAATACCACCCACCATTTTAACAACATTTCAACTGGCAACACACATATACTGACAACATACATAAAGCAATTTTAATGGTTTAAAATGTTCCTTTTCTATTTTTCACAATCAATAACCGGGGATGAATTTATGGTAAACAAATACTGAAAGGGCAGGGCTACAGGGATTATGGATGAAACTCCGTACTGAAGCTGCTTTCAAATAGAAATTTCTGATATACCACCTTACATTAAAATCCAATATAGAGGATACGGTAATTGGTAGGATAATCCTGTCCTATAGTTCAGTGTTTCAAGGTGCGGTGATCATATTGGATGCAGTGCTACAAATGAAGGTAGATAACAAGGGGTTGACTTACTAAAACATCTACAAAGGAAAAGTCTAGGTGTAACCCATAGCAGCCAATCTGATTCTAGCATTTATCTAGTATGTTCTACAAAATAATAGCTAGAATCTGATTGGTTGGTATAGGCTGCTACGCCTTCACTTTTACTTTTTTGAGGTTGTAGTAAACTCACCCCCAAGTCTTCTTTGCATGCTACACCTATTCAGCACATTAACAATGTGCATGCATTACTAACACAATTCTTTTTGCTATGGATGTTAACAGACTTTATACATGGGATGTTGTAGTAGCTGTATCTAGCACCAAAGGAGATAAATCTGCCTGATTAATGTGCATTTCCTGTGGATTTGTAGGAAAATGAACAACAACATAATTTGGCTTAGAATTATAGATTATATTGCTTTTCTATGTTGGGGTTCTCAATCTGAGTTTTGCACTTTGAGGAACCTCTTGAGAATTACTTGCCTTTCATTTCCTCTACACTGGAGTATTATAGGTCACAGGTACGTTTCTAAGATGTGCTTGTGACACATGATCGTGTGAGAAACGTGACAGATATTTACAGGAAACCCACAGATAAGGCGATTTATTTGGCAGCTCAGGTTTCATCCCAGGGCCCTAAACAGAGTTTGCCTTACGGCCCACTGCACAGGGTCAGAAGTAACAAGAATAGTGATAAGTGGTTTAAGGTGATAGATGGAGAGATAATTAAGGATTTTGTATCCAGGGGGTACGCTTGAGAATTGGCTAGTACATCAGTGACTCGGGGTAGAGCAGGATGGATTTTCTCAAACCCCTAATCCTAGGATGCCAATTATAACTACTTTTTCTCCTAAACACTTACAGGTGCATAATATTGTGAACAAAACTCACAGGTCTGTTTTAGGTAGTGATGACCATCTTATCACAGGGATCAGCGTCCCTTCTCTCATGGCTTCTAAAACATCAGGAAGCCTGAGGAATCAATTGATATAAAACATACACAAGGGCCATAGGAAAAATTGGCAGTCAGTTAAGACGGGAATTACTTGATCATTGTCAACCAGAGGATGTTTCCATGTGGAAACCGTGCACAGTATAACTTTGTCATTAAGTGTGGCACATTTATGCACCCCTATCCAGGGATTCTTTAATGGTACAGACCAGATTTAGTGAATACAGCAGTAATGTGAGAAAAAAATGAATGTTTATTTCCCCATGCAAGGCAATTTCTAGAGGCGGAGCATGAGATGGCCCCAGTTACTTTTTTTCCCGGTGGAATAAGTTATGCAAAGTTAAAGGGGTGGAGATCTGTGTATTGTTCCTGTGCCTCCTCCTGTCTGAATGTCTATGATAACAGAGTTCACACGCCATATTGCTTAACATGTGCAATCTTCACCATACCATAGCTGTCATTCTTTTATTTAAGCCTGATGACAATCAATGTTGCAGCATTAATCTTTCATAATAATGGAATGCATTGTACATTATTGGTATAGCAAATTTTCTCAAGGTCACCAAAATCAATTTGTCTCAAAGACATTGTAAGAACAAACATGGTTATATTAGAAGAAACAGGTCAGAAAACATTGTGTGCAAAATTATGGATCATATAAAAACCTGTATAGGACTAGAAAGGATTTTTTTACTAGACTGAACAGCCACTAGCTAATGGGTCATAGTTGACCGGGAACAACGCCTGATGCATTGATCAAATCTGCTATTTTAGTTATCCAAGTTTGGCAAAATAGGGAAGAGGGAAATAGGGAAGAGGGAAATAGGGAAGAGGGAAATAGGGAAGAGGGAAATAGGGAAGAGGGAAATAGGGAACAGTGCCAAACGAACATATGGATTGTGTGCCACCACCTTTAAACTGATATTGTGATAACACGTCTGCAACATGGTAAAAAGTATTAGCTTGAAAGTAATATGCCACCGGCAAAATGCAACGGTAACTAATATTGGAGTAGATTAATAGAAGAAAACAGCCATATAAAGTTTGGCACACATTCCTGAGAAAGGTGACCAGTGCCAGAAAGACAGGTCAGTATTTAATATTATTGGTTTGGAATTATAAACTGGGTCCACACTTGTGTTGAACAAAAAACTCCACTCAAGAATAATTTTCTCCCTAACAAAGCTCCCAACCCCCATAAGAATAAAGCCTTGTACCCCTGCAGTTTGAGAGACACTGGTCACAGCAAATTAGATTTCTACTAGGCCAACTGGTGGGAAGTGTAGGAAAGTGTGGGCACTAAACAGGTGTCGATGAACCCAACTGGAAAGCTTCAGTTTACATTCAGACTTATCCTGGCTGCGTTTGTATAGGGCACACCTGGGGGTAAATGTATCAAGCTGAGAGTTTTCCAGTGGGTTTGAAAAGTGGAGATGTTGCCTATAGCAACCAATCAGATTCTAGCTGTCATTTTGTAGAATGCACTAAATAAATGATAGCTAGAATCTGATTGGATTTTCAAACTCGCCGGAAAACTCTCAGCTTGATACATTTACCCCCTGGTGTCTTTGTAAGAGTAACTCCTGAACATTGTGCATCCCAAACATGGAACACGCCCCTCTGCCCTATTTAACTGGCAGAGCAGAGATTATTGAGAGAAACATTCATTGGCAGAGTTCTCCTTTAACCATGTTTTGAAAGTAGTTTATTCTTGTGTTCGATACAAATATTGTCAACTCACAAAAAATGTATTTTGGATGTGGCTGCTGTCTGTAGTTAAATACATATAACAAGAGCTAAACCGGTGATGAACGCTTTGAGGACAAAGCACAATAAAAGGACACAAACCAAAAAGTGTTCACAGACCCAAAAGTAGAGGGGGCATTAGGGTGATAAAACCAACTTATGTGAGATGCAATCACAGCATTAGATTTCTTGTCATTACTTTCCATTTCACAACATTTCTTTCTGCATAATGCAAATGCACGTATGCCTACCACCTAACCTTCAAGAGGCCACCACTAAGTCACGTCTCCTATGTGCCCAGGATACCACATTTTACAATCTTGTTATAAACTTTATAAAGCACCCTCTTCTCCACTAATTTGATGGTCCACAAGATGACAATGGCAGGTTTTCTGCAGCTATAAGTACCCAACGTTAGTCTCCTCTGCAGTTAGTCCCTCCTTAATGCAACCGGCACTGTATGCTAATAGATGGAGACAGAAAAGACTTGGCATAGGTGATTACAAATCATTTCTGTTTTTTAGACCATTAGATAATTATTGTGGTTTTATGTCGTGACGATAAACTATTTATAGGATGTGGTCCCATCGCCTTGACCGGGTTGTTGGGTGAATGGTCAAGCTGGACATTTATATGGCTGGGGAAAATAGCAGAAAGATCAGATTGTAAGATGATAAAAAAAAACAACTTACTAGCTATTAGGACGAGAAGCAATGATGCTACAGCTGTTCTTATGGAATTAATTTCATCATACTCAGCGAGATAATACTTAAAGAACATGATACAAACAGACCTTGATAACCACAGATTTCTTAAGTATGATTGTGTTTTTCATACTGGTTCTAAACTATAGATAACATGGCAACATACTTTTGGCATGAAATACAAGTATATAGAGATTACCATTTTCCCCCAAATTGTAGAGAAAAGCGACAGGTTTATTTGCAAAATCTTTGAAACATGTGAGGCCCCAAAAAGACATCCGTTAAATCTGCAAATTAAAATACCGTACAGATCCTAAGTTACCACTTTCATGAAGACCACTACTATAACACAATTTAATCAACTGTTCAAAATATATTTCCATTATATGTCAATGATGAGAGACCATTGGGAAACAAACAAAACATATATGTATATAAAATGACCAACGCTTAATAATAGCTCTCAATTCCGGAGCATCTCCAGGGCTGACATCTTAACTGAACTAGTCTAGCTTAATGATCTGTACAAATAAGTTAAATGCGTGATGGGATAAAACACAGTTATGAATATGTAAGATTTGAGTTGGCTTTCTTAAAGGCCAGAAGGGCAAATTACAAGGTAAGGGTTTTTTTTTGTGTGTGTCAGAGTGATGGATACAGGAGACATGGCTCACCAAACATAACAAAACAGACATCTTAATGCTCAGTGCAAGTCAACAATGGTCATTTAGAAAATGTTATATATTGTAATCATATTAATGGTAGTACATTCGTGGAGTGCCATCCCAGGCCCAGCTAGGAATAAAACATTTTGCACCCACGAAGCAGGAGAGCTCATGTCCGACTCTTGAATCACTTATATTATAGTACTAAATCACCTGTCATGGCATCACAATACACAATAAGAAGCAAACACTTCCCTACTTTCTTAAAAGCAGTAGTTTAGTCCCTTTAAAAATGAACTTGCTAGCCAACCAAGCTATAAGTAGTGTCCCATTGAAATAACAATCTTTTCTTTCTTTAAGTACAAACAGGAAAGGATTGTTGGCTCTACTTTAAAGAAGAATGCTCCTAAATGTATCTTCCGGGGAAGAAAAAAAGCAACCTAAGAAATGCCCGTTTGTTGATATAGGCAGAAAGGGCAGCACTTATACTGTATATGGCTGCACTACAGTTCTAAAGCCAGGGACACCGCACTGCAGAACCTTAAGCAACCTCTATGTATGAAGGAGTGGCTACTGTGCTATTTTCTAGCCCTGGCGTAGGCTGAAACACATTCTTCTAGGCAGTCAGCTCGTTCAGCTGAAGTGTCGGGCAAGGCGTGAGGATCTGTAGTCTGCTCTTAGTTGCACAAAGGAGTGTAAGATGTTCTTGTCCAGGCTGGCCAGCTGCTCTCCAGAGCAAACCTGCTTTAAGTTATCTGGTGCCACAACTAGAAGGTTGCAGAGGGAATGCAGAGTGTCAAACAGCTGCAGCACAAGAGGAATCTGCAAAGTGACAGTAAAACAGCAATGAGATGGATATGTTAGAGATAATCAATAATATGACATATTGATAACAACTGCTCTGGTATTTTTAAATCCAAAATTCAACAGTATAAACTAGTCACAAAGAAATGAGAAATGTTTAATAAAAGAAATAAGGACAGCGGCCCTCCGCCAAATACAAACTTTGAATTCCTTGGCGCATTTCCTGTACTCGGCGACATCGCAGATGGCAAGCATGCCTCCCATTGAGCTGTATGAAAACTGCTGCAGATGCTCGTATATAAGACGATGGAAGCGCAATCCCAGTTCCATAAGTACTGTGTCCACGTTCTTCCCATCCATTGAATTACGGATCTTCTCCACTTGCTTTCGAACATAAAGGCAAACTTTGGAGCAAGCCTATTTATAAATAAAGTCATGGTCATTGAGCTTTTGAGCGTGAATTTTTCAAAGATCCACAAATACTATATTTATTTATTTCACAGTTATATAATTTTCTTTTTTAAATAAGCCAAAATATATCGTACATTATTTGTTTTGCAGGATTTCACATTTTGCAAGACTAACATTTTGCTAAACTTCATTGTTTCACTATGTGAAAGTTTCTCTTCCATCCTGTTTCACATTCTCTTAAAATCCAAAAGAAAGGGGCAGAGGTATAGGGCCCGGAATATAAATAATAGCTTAGAGTGGGAGAAATATATTCCACTTATTCACTGCAGATGGGTTAATGGAATAGCCCCATAAACTAAACAAAACAACAAATATCTGTTAACCACAGTTAACCCCTTTATGGCCAGAGGTAGTTCACACCATGAAACCTTTTTTGTGCTACAATATATATTTTGTTCTTTTCAGGTCTAATTAAGCAAATTTATATTATACAGCTGTAGTTATTGGCATAGAAATAACTAAGGGAACAATTCAGGAAAAGTTTGCTTTTTGTGAATATGCCAGTTTAAATGCCCAAAAAATAAAAACAGAGCCATCTCCTGAAGGCCTTTGGTGAAAGAATGAGCTTTAGAACAAGGGATCGGGTCAAAGAAGAAATCACCATAGCAATCCGACAGAGGAACTAATCAGATCAGCGAACCGTGGCCATCTCGGCCAAACAGAACTATACAGACACCAATGTCAACTGCAGAATCCGAGGAATTGGTGAGATGTGCTCCTAGTTGACAATATTTGGAGATAAAGAATTATAATTTAGACACAATGTCCACAGATCTATCACTGCCAAGCACCATATGTCGAAGATTTAAAAAAGATACTGGAGTGAGGAGACCACTTACCAGGGTCTAAGCTTTGATAATTCAGGTCTGCCTCCCAGGTGTAAAGACACTAAGATGTTCAGAACAACTGTCTCTGCCCATTGCAGAATGAGTGCTTCATGACCTGATGGTTCAGGTAACCAGCAGATTCTCCCCATCAAAAGATGGGACTTGTCCATCCAACAACCCTGGGAGTAAACCACCCTCTGAGATAAATGGATTTAGCTTGCAAGGTGACAGACTGTGGTCCTGGAATAGATCTCTGAGAACATTCATGTGGAACTGCATGTAGGGGACTGCCTCCAGGTTGGAGACCATAGTTCCCACCATCCTCATTTATTACCTGATGGCCAAACGCAAGTTGGTCAGACAAGGAGAGATTAGCTATTGGAGCAAATAAACGTTGTCTTGAGGAAGGAACACCCAGTGTTATACTGTTAAAAAAATGAAATCCAGGAACACAATGATAGCAGAGAGACTTGGGCCCCTTGGTAATCGAACCATTGGCCTCCAGGGTTTGGATGGGCAGATGGAGATGGCAACTCTCCAGGTTTCTGGACTGGGCCTTTACCACTGTATCAAGATACCGAATGATAATGACCCCCCAGTGACCACAAAAGCTCTGCCATGAAAGTTATAATAGATGACAGCTCACAGGGTCAAGGACAAGCCAGAGGAAAATAACCAGAATTGAAAACGTGACTCATGAAGGCAAAAAGGAAGTGGTGATGATCTTCCAAAATGGAAATGTAGAGATGTGTGTCCGAGGGAGTCAAAAAATCCATTTCCCTTAAGGCCTGAATCATGATATAATGTACCCTCCTGAGGACCTAGGGTTTACAACAAAGTGAATGAATATCTACAGCATCTGTGCCCATAGAACTCAACCAGTGACTAGGAGGACTTACAGTCTTCTTTGAAGCCCAGAGAACCATTGTTATAAGGCAGTCAATGGCTTCAGTGGTTGAGAAAAACTTGGCCACCAACGGGAACCTGTAAAAGACTGCTGTGGATATCCCTCCCACACGATGTCAGAAAAAACATCACTATGCAGGTCAATGGAGAAGCAGTGAAGTGTATAGCCCATCATTTATGCCCCCTTATTGGAGTAGGAGAAAAATACATTTAGTCTACTAACTTTTGGGCATACAAAAAAGTTTATTTTGGAACAGGGCAATTTTAATTTAAAAATAGAAAAGTAACATTCTGTATGTTGCCTTATACTGTATTCCTCTATAAAGCAGCTAAAATGGTTGTGGGTAAAAAAAGGAGTTGTGCTTATTAAAGTTTGTTGCTATAAAAAAATATATACCGTGATTCACTATGACAGCAATTACATGACCGGGAACCAAGTAAATTGTCCTGAAATCATTGCTCCATGACTTGAGCTCTGACCAGGTGTTCCAATGGTGTATATTTCAGAATTAATGCCAAGGCATAGCAGTCTTAAATATAGATGGGCAGACACGATTTAGTATAATTTGATCAAATGACAAAAAAGAAAAACTACTTATATTACTTACAGTAGTGTATTGAATTAATACATTATTTTCATCTTCTGGTTTGAAATCAGTCTTTTTCTGCTCAGCAGTCAAAATCTGCTTCATCTGACCAACCATACAGTTTAGTGTCCTGTAGATAAATCAGAATTATGTTTGGGTTTTTTTGTTGTTTTTTTTGTGTTATATGCTACAATGACTGCACATGCCATTCCCTAAAACAGGCTTAGGGATAATTTATAGAACCATTTTTTTTTCCGCAATTCCTATTTTTAAGCCCTTTGGACACATTTGAAATGTGCCTTAAATGTTTGTCAAATGTGTCATTGTTTTAAATAATGGATTTTGCTGCGTTCAATTTTTTTTTGTTTAATGCATGTTAAATTACAAAACATGAAGAAAAAAAAATGCATCTATGCCATTTTCTCTCTAGTGCCAACAATGTAGTCTCTCTACTCTACTAGAAAGCTAACAAATACATGCATACAGACATAAAAAACACAGTAGTTTGACAGGCATAAATTACAACATGTAACTAAAATGAAAGCAACTGCAAAAACACTTCACATGAGCATTTAATGAAATCCCTATTGCTAATGTAAATGAGTCCTTAGGAAACTTGTCCTACTAACATAAAAGGCCGTCAACAAAATTGCACCAACATACATCTCCTCACTCAATACTTTTTACCTTTGCGTTCTAGCTGGTCCATTGTGCAATATGATGTAGTACTTGCCCTTGTGTTTGAAACTCCCATTGTCCCATAGATTGTAAGCTTGCGAGCAGGGTTCTCTTACCTCTCTGTCTGTATGTATTACCCAGTATTGCTTTATTAATGTTTGTTCCCAATTGTAAAGTGCTACGGAATTTGCTGGCGCTATATAAATAAATGATGATGATGACACTCCAGCTTTCGTGGAAGTTCCAGCATCTCCTGCTAGTCAGACTTGGTAAGGCATGCAGAAACCACACCTGAAGTGCCCTGCAGGGCACCTACCTCTGCTTTAGAATCTGCAAAGAAATTAACTGTATTTTCTAACCTGTCAATACCAGTGTCCAGCTTGACCTCCATTTGTTCAATGATATCTTTCTTTTTCTGCAGACATTCTGTCAGTTTCTGAGAAGAGCTGCAGAAAGAAAAAAAAAAGGAGAGAAGGATCATAGGCATTTTAAGCATCACAATATCCGTATTTCTCATGCTTAACAATAGAAAGCAGAAAAAAAACCTTACCTAATTAAAGGCATGAGATGATCATTGAATTGTTTATCAAATAAATGGAAAATAGTGTTGGCCTGATGTACAACATCAAAGAAATATAGGTTGGCATTCTTAGAGTCAGGAGAAGGGATTGCTGGAGAGACAGAAAATGATCCTTCAGATGAAATATATGGCATCTATATCCAACATTATATATGTGGTCTATATACTTGTCTAAGAAATTATCTAAATAATGTTGTATTCTTAACATGGTAAACACTTTTTTTCCGTGAATTTGTTTGTCTATGTTTAGAGTATTTTTTTTGTTAATATTGTCAATTTCTCCCTGAATATTTTGTATACTAGATACTATCCACATAAATGTATGTTATATGTATATAACAAGCCACTATTAGAATAGCGGAGTTTATAATGTCATTTTACAAATACATTCCAGGTTACTGACTTCTGCAAAGAGCTGCATACAACGTGGAACTACAAATTAACTATAAATATTTTCTCAGTTTAAATTAGTGTAAGAAGTTGTCACTCTTCTATTGCATCATACTATTTGCCGTTAACATAATTAGGTAGCACAGTGGTTAGCATTGCTGGCTCACTACACAGGGGTCATGAGGGGACCTATCTATGCAGAGTCTGTATGTTCTCCATATGCGTGTGTGGGTTTCCTCCCATTCCAAAACAGACTGATAGGTTAACCTGATTGCTGATTAAAATGGGTCTGTGTGTGAATTCAAGCTGCAATGAGGCAGGGACTAATGTGAATTATACTTTTCCTCTGTATTGCGCTGAGATATGCAGTGGTACTATATAAAATACATAAACATTAACAATTGGCCATTATTAATATTTATTATTTAAGTCTTTTGAATGTGTCGCTCACATTGCAAAAAAAAAAGTGCATTAACAGTTCTTTCATTAGAAATGCCCAAAAAAATCAGTGATTATTTCTGGGAAATTTTAACAATGTAGGAATGTTCCCATTAAAGTACATGCATTATACTGAAATAATCTTTTCCACATTGAATATATGCTTCAAACAGGCTGTATTACTACTTTTACTTATGAACGGGTGCAGACTGCTGAGATGTCTTCCAGGTAGAGTGCATTGTAGGATTGAGTATAAATAATGGGTGTTTTCAGGTGTTTGTCCAACAGGAACTGTTGTGGCTTATCAAATTGCATTCCCCCCAGCAGATAGCTAGATTACTTGCTTGCAAACATCCACCCGCAACGTCCACTATACATATTGTTCTTTTCCCACAGGCACAAAAATAAACCACTCTTTTTACATATCAGTCATAGGAAAAAGGTGAATGTAATCACTATTGATACACAGAAAATTTTAGGCTTTTATAAGTATATTCTACCAAGTAACAAATTACAACCAGTAGTGCGTGCGTGCGTTGCTTGACAATGCAAACTGTTAATATACTAATTTGATTACGCCCTTTACAGTACACTGTAGATTACTGGCTACACACACATATACACTGTAATGTCCAAGACACCTTTCATCCTCCAGCCGTTACAGAAATGTTTTGAAGTTATCATGCTTCTAGCTGGCTGGGCATGCTAGGATTTGTAGTTCAACAGCTAAAAGCCATAGATCAGTGGTTCCCAAACTGTGTGCCGTGGCTCCCTGGGGTGCCACGGCGATCTCACAGAGCCGTTTGTAAGCAAGGCGGTGGACTTCTTGGTAAATATTTTGGCTTAGGGGTGCCTTGAAAAAATTATGTTGAACCCAAGGGTGCCTCGAACTGAGAAAGTTTGGGATCCACTGCCATAGGTTACCAAAGTCCATTACCATATTCTATTATTATTCTCAACAGTTATTTATATAGCACACACATATTACACAGTGCTTAACAGAGAACATGTAATCTTTCACATCAGACCCTGCCCCAATGGAGCTTACAATCTATATTTCCTATGACACATACACACTAGAAGGAATTTCATCAGAAGCCAACCAACCTGTTAGAATAATGAAACTTACCTCCTAATCCTATTTCCAAGGCATAGTCAATGTGCTCTACGCATAAGTAATCAACAAGTATTGAAAATATTCTAAATGCATTCTTTGGAAGATCAGATAGATCTGAAAGCTGAGGAAAAAAATGGAAATATTTGTAGTAATTATTAAGCCATCGTTATCCAGTGATTATGCAGGGCTGGGATAAGACACTGTAAAATTGGATTTTTGTACCTACGTTAAGTCTTTCCTCCGAATCCATGGGGGACTCTGGAAACACTGGGGTATAGTGCGGTGAAATGGAGATTAAGCACTTTAAATTATCCGGCAAAAGCTCAAGCTCCTCCACCTCTATACCCCCCATTGACTGCTAGAACTTCAGTTATTTTTTTACCAACGAGTAGAGAACAAGCGAGAGGGGAGACAAATGTTTTTGTTTTTTTAACTACAACAAGAAACAGAACAAAAATAGCAGAACAAGAAAGAGTGTAAAGTGTCCTCTATAGATTCAGAGAAAAGGATTTAACAGAAGTACGAAAATCACATTTTCTCATTCCTCCTAGGGGGAACACTGGGGACGCCTCAAAGCTGTACCTCAGGGAGGGTACATTCTGATGTACTGCGCCACCACCTTGCATCAAAAACTGGCATTTCTGGACACAAAACCTGTAGAATTTTGTAAACATGTGCACTGAAGACCAGGTGCCCACCCTGCACAGCTGCTGAGGTGAAGTACCATGTTACACCGCCCAGGAGGAACCCTCAGACCGAGTAAAATGAGCCCTTTCATTCTCGGGAACCGGCTGACCTGCCCCTATGTAAGCCTGTCAGTTTACAGACATCCACCTAACAATGGTCTGCTTAGAGGCCTCTCTTTAGGGCATCATATAGAACCAGAAGGTCCTCTGTCCTGCGCACCTCCTTGGCCATGTTGATAACTTCTGAAAGTCCTAACTATGATCAAAGAATGAATAGAGCCTTCATCATACTGGAATCTACCTTGATGCAAGGCCAGAACCAGTATATGCTGGTTCAAATGGAACCTGGAAACAACCTTGGTTTGAAAAGAAGACTTAGTCCTAAGTAAAGAACTGTGCTCATGGAGAATGAGGAAGGAAGATTTACAGGACAGAGCCCCAGCTTAGAAACTCACCTAACTGTAGAGGATGCTATAAAGGCATCAAATCCCAGATGTCACCAGAGGAGAGTATGGAGGCCGCACATGCACAAATCCCTGCAGAAAGGTTTGCACCTCTAGTAGAAGTGCTAGTTTTCGCTTGAAAAAAACAGGGAGGCAGATACCTGAATGTTCATGTTGCTACGTCTCAAGCCTCCGTCCTGGCTGTCCTGCAGGAAACCTGGAATCCCAGCTAACCAGAATGAAGAAAAATACCCTTGTAGCTCGCACCAGGAAACATAGGTCCTTCCAGACCCTATGATACTTCCTGGCTGATACCAGTTTGCAAGCCCTCAACATGGTCTGTACCACACAATCCGTAAACACCTTGGCTTTAAAGGGTCATGGCCTAAACAGTCAGAGGTACGCTCTGGTGGGTGCAGGAACGAACCGTGGCTTACAAGGTCTGGTCTTAGAGGGACCCTCCACGGAGGAGCCTCTGACATGACGACCTTCTTGGCTAGTCCAAAGTAACCAGGATCAGTCGGGTGTGCTCCCTCTACCTTCTTGAGAACCTGGGATAGCACGATTACTGGACGGAATATGTAAATGAGGGGAAAATAACAGGAAGACGACATGGCGTCTGTTACCACCACCTGGGGGTCCCTTGTCCTGAAGCAATAGGTCTCCACCGTGTGGTTCAACCAGGATGCCAACATGCTGATGTCTACCTATGCACCAGCTGCTGGAAGGCATCTGGGTGTAGAGACCACTCCCCAGGATGAAGGGTCTTCTGGCTGAGAAAGTTGGCTTCCCAGTTGACTACATCTGAGATAAATACCAACACAATTACCAGAACATTTAGTTCTGCCCAGCGCATGATCAAAATAGTTTCCTTCATGAAATGGGGCACTCTAGGTGCCGTCCAGTGGTAGGGCCTGGAAACTGAAATGCTGGAACTGTACAGCAAACCTGAGGAGGCACAGATGCCTCTCCCAGATCTGAACGTGTAGGTAGACATCCTTGATGTCCATGGACACCATAAACTCCCCACATTCCATACTGTTGATTACAGTCATCCTTCTTGAATTTGTCCACCTTGACGTGAACATTTAGAAATTTTAAGTTGAGGATGAGCCTGAAGGACCCGTATGGCTCCTGTACCAAGAAAAGATTGGAGTAGAACTCAAATCCAGCAGCAAACGTGCTCCCACGACAGGGGACCCCAAGAGTGAAGTTTGCCCATTATGCCGACTGCTGGATTAGAAGCTGGATGTCTTGGTGGCTAAGGTCTGTTGGCACCCACAAGAGGTGAAGGTCTTACCTCTGGAGGACTGGCTCCTTGCCTTATCGGGGCAGTGATGGACGCAAAAAGCAGGCATTTAAGGGGGAAAAAAGATGTCTCTCTCCCCCCCACTATAGCCACTGAGATGATTTTATCCAGCTCAGGGCCGAACAAAGCCTCCCTCAAGAAAGGCAATAGCTTAAGTGTCTTTTTGGACTCTGCATCCGTCTGCCAAACCTGCAGCAAGAGGACTCTGCGTGTGGCTACCAGTAAGACAGAGATTCCTATTTTGTTAAGTAAGCACTATGGAGTCTTTGTCTCAACTCTTTCATGCTGCGCCCATCATGTTGTTTGTTCTCCTCTTCACTTATCTTATGATTTCCTTCTTTATTCTGTCTTTTCTTTTCTTCTCTTGTGTTGTTCGTAGCTCCTCAGTGTGCTCCTCACTGCAACAGTCGGTCGCGAGGACGACATGCCCGACATTCAGTGCACAGGGAGGAGGGGAGTGGAAGAGTACGCCGATCTGTCAGAGAGGTTTATTTTATTTTATTTTTCTACTTCTGTAGGGCCGGTGGAGAAGAGGAGGATGATCGGTGGGGGGAGAGCCTCTCAGTCTTGGTGCCCCCTGTTCTGCTTACCTCACTTACCGCATTCTGCCAGGCCGGACCAAATGATTTTGTGGGCCTTATCTTATAAGGCCTGCCGGACAGACCTTCCCCACCCTTGGTGTAGGTAGTGAATAGACAGTGAGAGATAGTTTAAAAAAAAAAACACTAACAAGGCTTACCACCCCCATACTAGAGACCCTGCACAGAAATAAGATATGACGTAAGGAGATAGTAGCTGCTGCTACATTAGAAATGGTTTCTCACTCTAGATTTGTCAGGCTTGCCAGGGTGAGAAGCCCACCAAGGAGGAAGTCTAGCAAAAACAAATGAGTTGCTATCACCTAAGACCCCCACCCCCAAAGCGAACTTGCTGTCTAGTGCTGACCTATGAGGCCCAGGGATCCTGCACCCACTACTCTACAGTGGGTCAGGGGCTAACCTACAGTAATGAAACTGGCAGAAAAGTGAGTCATCTACCTGGAAGCCACCTGGCTCGTGGTTTAGTTCTGATCCGTTCGATGGCTGTCAGGCACAGAGATCTTGGTCACTACCTGTGCTTGAATCTACCAGGTTCCCTCTGGAGGCATTTCAATGCTGAGAACAGGCAGGCGACAGAAGGAGGCACCGACCACAGTATCTCCGTTTCCCTCTCTGTGCACCCACCGCCACTATAGTTGAGTGGGCTTCCAATTATGAAAACAAATTTGCAGTCATAAAAGAATATAATAAAGAAAAAATTAAAACTGCCATGGTGGCTATACAAGAAAAAAACAAACAAGCCCTGCTCCTGCAGTCACTAAAAAGAACAGAAGTCATAGCAGCCAATAGGCGTATAGAGGGGAAGGAGCCAGAGCTTTTGTCAACTAATTTGAAGTTTCCAAGCTACATTTCACCACACTCTATACCCCAGTATTTCCAGTGTCCCCCTAGGATAAATCAGAAGTTAATTGGTGTGATAAGCAATAAACATAACACAATGCTAAAGGATCAATAAACGTGTCTACAATTTCACCAACACGCTGCACCTATCAATGGGCCTGCTTCATTAAGGTAAGATCTTCCCAGTGGTAAAGTTTTTCACAGAGCCAAAATGACAATAGGTGCACTTACAGGCTACATTGAAGCCCAAATGATACCACCCCAAAGAGGAAAGTGTAGAAATAGGGACAATTGTGTCACGTAAGTCAGTATGTAGCAATGTTCACATCAGTGGTAATAAAAGCAAAAAAAGTACATATTCTAGTGGATGAATGCAAAACCCCAACTTAAGTAAAAATGGCAAAGAAGCGACAATGTTCAGGATCTGCTGCACGTTACCTTGTGACATCTTTCAAAGGCATGCTTGGTTTCCTGCAAGAGGTTTACCACCACTTCTTGGGCCAAAAATGTCTCACCGTGAGTTTCTATACTTGGTCCCAGAGGAAAGTTTGTGCGCTGCCTAATCCTTTCCTTTAGTTCTGAAATACTGTCACAGAAAAAGGAAAAGAATACTCTAATACCCATGTACCAGGAAATATAATATAAATGGAAATGTGGGTGTAAAGTCTGATCAGCAATGTCCATGCATAATAGGGTTATAAATGTGGACCCCTGTCTCATTTACACATGGATAGGGACACTAGCCTAATTTGGCATTAGGGTAAAATGCACTGTTCTGTCAATATGAATTTCCAGTGCTTCTTTCATACAACAAGTGCAGAGGAGTATTACCTCCGTTTTCCATACCAAACAGCAAGCGATATCTGACAGGTCTTAGACAACTAAAATAAAGGCAACTGATAAAGTACAAAAAGTTCAAACTGCAAAGCCCAACATGTCATTTATATCTAATCTTGTGGTGTCACTAATAGACATCACAATGGAATAAGACTCAGGCTTTTGTAGTGTTCTTAAGTGAATCTTTGACATTTAAGGAAACTATATAAAACTGGTAACTGTTAGAAAAGGGATATGGCTGATAACATACTAGTTCAGGGAGCAGATTATTGATTTAGCCAAATATACACAATCTATATGAGCAATAACAAAAAGTTGAAATATACTACTTACCCTCCAGTTCCAATCGGCCTCTTCTGATGGTTCTTGGAATCATAATATCGTTGTAAGATCATTGAACTCCGACTTCTTAAATAAGCAGTTTCTACATCAATATAGTTCTCCAAGTAAGAAATGAAAATTGACTTGATCAACTTGGACAAAAAAGTCTGCTTGTCTGTTCCCAAATTGAACTCCATTAGTTTACTAGAGAGGTTAGTTGTTCTGTAGAAGATATAATAAACACATATATCCAAAATAAATACATGTCACATAATCCATCTTCTAGGTCTAGTGGCAAGTATTATCTAGTGGTAAGTCTTCTGCTATGTCCGATAGACATCTTTTAAAAAAGAAAAAAATTATACATTCCTTTAAAATAGACTATAGCGAAGAGACTATGTTCAATGAATATAGGCATTCATATCAAACATGTTTGAATACTATCTACCATTACATTAGAAAGGACAAAAAAAACTCTCACAGCCTAAACTTAATGACTAAACAGCAGATGAGATAGGGCAAAATGCAAAAGTAGCCAACAACAAGTAGTAATGTCACTAATCAAGCCTGAGTGTGTATATCCACAAAGCCATATATAACAACTGCAAGCAAAGTAATTGGATATTTGAAACTTTTTAATTTCTGAGCGCTGGCTAGCCTCTCCTTCCCCATTCCAGGGGCTACAAACTAGAGAAACCCCAACCCTAAAGCACAGCTGTAAATAGGTCTTCTTTCACCAAATAAATGGATGATGACATTTTATTTAGCTCAGTAAAATACAGATTTTGTATCCTGTATCTTTTATGTAAACCAATGATTATGTCTGGTCTTTCTGCTAAAAGAACAGACATATAATGATAAATGATACATAGTGCACAATATATATGAATATAAGGGGCATATTCAATTGTTTTTTTTCTGCGCCGCGTAAAAGCATTTACCGTTAATACGGTAATAGTTAGCTGGATTTCAGCTCGCGGCTCAGGGACCTGCGAGCTGAAATTCAGCGAGAAAAATACTGTATTAATGGTTTTTCCCACGCACGATTACCGCAATAACGGTAATCGTGCACGGACGGCAAGATTTTCGGTGTTTCCGCCAAGAATTGATATTAAATATCTTTTATTTTTGCAATGCCATCATTATATGCGCTTTATAATAATGACATTAAAGTGTACTTGGCAGCACAGTGACTTAGTGGTTAGCACTTCTGCCTTACAGCAATGGGTCATGAGTTCGATTCGCGACCATGGCCTTATCTTGGTGGAGTTTGTAGGTTCTCCCACACTCCAAAAACACACTGGTTGGTTAATTGGCTGCTATAAAATTGACCCTAGTCTCTCTGTCTCTGTCTGTCATTCTGTGTGTATATTAAGGAATTTAGACGGTAAGCTCCAATGGGGCAGGGACTGATGCGAGTGTGTTCTCTGTACAGCGCTGCGGAATTAGTGGCGCTATATAAATAGCTGATGATGATGATGACTTGTCACTTGCGTACAGAAGTGAATATTTATGTGGGCTGCCCCGATATTTATGACACTGCACCCTATCAATAGGGTGCATTGTTTTAATAACACAAACACTTGTGTAGCTCAAACAATGGCTGCCCCCCTACATGGAAGTGCAGGTACACTTTAAGACAACAAACTTTTTCACTTATCTATCACTTCAAAGCAACAATTCAGCAATAAAAATATGGAGCACAGCAATTTGAGTTGTTCTTGCCTGCAGCCATTACCTTGATAAACACACTCCACCCCCACCCTTTCTAAATCTGCACACAATTACTTGAAATAAATTTGCCAAATAAATCAATTTTACCTTGTGTACAGATCATGGAGATTGTTAAGATATTGTTCTGCATCTGATTTTCTACATTCTTCCAACTGCTCTTTCACAAACGTCTAGAGTTAAATTGGGGAAAGAGGCAAATTCTTAGCTGGCGTCAAGAAATGGCACATTAACTGTGTCCTGTGCAATTAGCCACAGCATATGTAAACAAAATTATGAATGGTTGTGTGTTCTTTTCATCTTAATGTAAATAAGCCAGCCAATCTCACAGTCTATCAGGTTGCTAGAGATAAAACATATTATAAAAGAAAAGAAGAGAAATATTTTAAGCAGGTGAAATATACTGCGCGGGCTGAATTAAAGGTATGAAGTGAAACATTTTGACAGGCCCAGTCTGACTATCAAAAATTAACAAACTTCTTCCAAATTTCCTCAAATCCTATACTCACCCACATAGTATACAGTGTATTACAGACTATAAATAGTTGGGTTTGTTTTGAGACAACGTTCTGGATTTCCAACCTTTTATACAGTGATTCCAGAGTGTTTTTCAGCTTCCCAAGCTTGATTCCATTGTTAGAAACATGGGCCACAATTGTATACTGATATAGAACACAGACAGTATAAAATAAAAACCCCAGATCATATACTTTGCCTTTTTCGTTCATGAAGCCAGGGTGACACCGTAATATTAAAATAGGCTTGTTATATACACAAAATATCAGTAGCAGTGAAAGTCTTGGGGGATGAGAACCCAAAAGCAGACAACTCCAACTACGTTAGTGTTCTCTTCAAATAAAGTAAATTATAAATCATAATTACATAATTGTAAGTGGTGGTGGTATAAAGAGTTGAGATCATTAAATTAAGCCTTACATCTAATCATATGATATCCTACTGGACCAGGAAAGCTTGCTGCTTCAGTCTCACCTGGTCAATAGCTATATTAAGGTGCTCAACAGATGGCTGTAACTTGAAAATTTACAGCTATGGTGTAAGCAATGGAGGTTAATAGAAGGTATATAGTTTAATGACTCATTAAATGTCAGATGATCTAAACATCTTTGTAATTGAGGGCTGTCCTGTGATGGAGAAAAACGTATGGTAAATGTATTGTATACACTGAAAACAGCAGGGAAATGCTGGGACAGCTTTTCCCATAGACGTCTCTAGTTGCGCTTGGGCGGTATACTCTATCCTGTCTTTATTCTGCATTATCCATCAGAAAAGGCCACTAGCTGCTTATTTTACAGGCTGAATATTGGGTCAGCCCAATAACATGGCTGAATCCACTATGACGGGTACACTTCAACCCAAAAACTGCCTAATGCTCATGAGCTTGTATACAAAATACAGATAAATTATAAGCGCTTTCTCCCCATGTAAACATGAATAAAAACACAATAAAATTAAAGTAAAAAAACAAAAAACAAAACAAGTAAACATGAAAAAAAAATGTCCACTATTTAAAGCACAGTGAAGTCCCAATATTCACTCAAAATGTCCCTATTTCTCATGACTTTCCCATTTGCTTGATTTTTTTGTTTAGATTGTATTGTGTTTTATTTCTATTTACACAGATAAAGCGCTTAGAAGTTATCCATATTTTGCATACAGGTTTTGTTTCCAAGCGTAGTACCATGTTATTCAGATAATTGAGCTGCATTCTTTTGAGCAATGAATGAGGTTGCTGAATTTTATTGCTAAGGCCTGTCATATAGTCATCAGGTACTGTTTCATAACGAAGGTAACACAATGTCATGAATATTAATTACTCCAGGCCCCAAAATGACGGCCCCTATTGTTTGTAGGCGACATGTCCACCTTGCATGGTGTACCTGAATTTTGACTTCAAAAATGTTTTGTATAAGTTTGGCCAAAATAATTTCTGGATTGCTGAAAATATCCCCAACTTCTTTATTGACACGCTGGCACAAGAGAGCCGAGTCCTCGAATATGTCATTTCTCAAGTAGGCTCCCTGAAATACAAAAGGTGACCATATAAATTATCATACATAGTCTACAATGAATAAATGACATAAAAACACATTTCAGGTATGGCGTTATACTGTCCACATTACCTCTTGACACTGATTTATATACACATCAACACAATGGGAATAGCCCTATGGAGAAAACATTGAAACATAAATCAGAAAGACAACTTATTTTCACACTTTATTCTTAAAACAAAATTATGTTTTGCTCTTCATACTGAGAGGTGCTTAATATACAAGTTATTACTTGGCAATACCAAACAAGCAATTTATCATTCCATAATTCTTGCTTGCCCCCTTTGGGGAAAGTTTCTATTGGCATGTACAGTTATATATGCAAGATGTCACTTATTAACAAAATATTCAAAAGCAGAAACAAAATATTTCTATTTAGAAGTCTGTACACACATCTACTAAACTCCGTTACAGAATCCTTTTTGTGGGCTAAACCAATATTCCCAAGAAAGCAGTGTCTAAATGATGTCACTGGTCTCTAGAAAATAGGTTGCTTTCTCCTGAATATTGGTTCTGTTACAAAACGGGTGAAAGTTGCATATTAAAGGGTTGCAGTACCTTGAAGTGAAGCAATACTGCAGCCACTTCTCTCATACGAGAAATCTCTCCTCTTCTCTGGGCACTTGTAAACTCTTGAATCAACTGGTGTTCAAGATCATGGTATTTACCTATAAAAAGCCGAAACTTACTGTCAGTTCAGCATGGGAACCACAATTCAGAAAAAAAACAAACAAGATGGGAAACATATGTGGAAACACGGAACTCACTAGCAATTTTTGACTTTACTTCGGCAAACCTGCAAGAAGAAAATAACATTAATTTTTTTTTTTTTTTAAACCCTTACTAAATTGATTACCTTCAACGTTCCTCTTCTCAACTTTAACCATATGTTTGGGGTTCAGGTTGCAGTTGGGTTGCCATGCAGTAACTTGGATAGCAGTCACTGTTAGAAACGAAACTGTACAATATACACCAGACTTATCCAAGTAGTAGAATTAGTGGTAGTAATTGTAATAGTAGTAGCAATAGTAACAGTAGTAGTGTGTACACTAGGGGTGTTCTGTAGAATTAAAACTGGAACGGTTGCTATGCAAGTTGCTGTATAGCAACCCAAATGCTGCTTAAGGAAAACAATAGCCAGAGTTACCCACAGTGCATGCGGTAGTAAGAAGCTTACATTTCTAAATACATTCTCACACATAGCAAGACACAAAAACTGTTTTTCCTTTGAAGTAAAACATATAAAAGGTAAAAAAAAACAAAAAACGCTTCTATGTGATCAAAAAAGCTACACACTCACTGAGCATCATTTAAGTGCAAAATGTCCAAGGTTCAATACAAAAGCACCGATCAACATGGCAATGTTTGCAGAGGAGCAAAGATTTGCACAAGCTGATGGGAGGAGTGTAAGAAAGTCTTAGCAAAGCAGAGTAAATGCCAGGATCCAGTACGGAATAGTCTATTATTATTACTGATGTTTTTTTAGTATACAAATTAGGAACTGTACAGAGAATAGAACTTGTGTATTTGATTTAGCTTATTTGTTTTATTGCTGTTTAGTTTGTTTTTGTTTTAATTCATTTGACATTTTTTTTTGTTTAAAATTTATTTTTCATTTGTATGTGTGCGGATTTTACTTGTCATTCGTAATAGTAAAGGCTTTTTTAACATATTCTACTCCTTTTAATTCCTATTCTATTAATTCACTATATTTTACTGACAACTAACACAAGGATCACGCCTACATATACACCTTTTTTAATTTTCCTTTAACAAGTGGATTTGGGAGATCCACTAATGAAGGGCAGGACTCAATTTAAATGTTCATTTCAAGGCCTCTTTATCAATGAATATTTTAAAATCCAGAAGCACTTCAGTGCAATAAAAATATAAAAAAAAAGATGATTGAACTTGCAGTGTTAGAAAGGGATCCCCTTGGTGTATGGAGGGGTGCATGGCCAATTTCACCCTGCAGAAGGACTTTGAGCGAGCTAGCAGAGGTGGAGTCTCATCCTATAATTTTAATAGGACACATTCTGTGCCTTCACATTGCACTCCTGTATAGAAGCAGTCTTCTTGGTGCACATTGCCAATAGCAAAACACGTAAAAGTGACATGTAATAAGATCAATTAGAAACATTTAAAAAATAAAAAAAGTTTGATAAAAAGGGGTGGATCTATAGAGGTAGAAAGTTAGACTTTGGAAGTGACATTTACAAATTCGCCTCTCCGCCCACCCAGGTGCACTTTTACCTTGCAAGACATAAGCATTTTGAGCTGCGCACTGAATAACCTTCTCTGACTTCTGAGGAATCTAACTGAGCAGTCTCTAGAGCAGGCCTGGCCAACCGGTGGCTCTCCAGGTGTTGTGAAACTACAAGCCCCAGCATGCTCTGCCAGCCGATATCTTGTAGGGTATGCTGGGATTTGTAGTTTTACAACACCTGGAGAGCCGCAGGTTGGCCAGGCCTGCTCTAGAACGTATCTAAACTATACAAACTGAGACACTTTCCCAACAAAGAATATTAATTATTGTATTATGATTATAAATTGATCGCTACAGAAGATGCATTTAAAGTACCTTGCAATCTTCAGATGTGTGAAGACACTGTAGCTCTTGAAGAAAAGACATCTCCCACAGCATTAGCTGGAGACATCAATGTTTAATACTAAACAGTTTGCGGAAGCATAGCTCTGGACACTTTAATTCATATTAGAGCCGGATTACGTTTATCAGTTCTTCACGTGGAAGGAGTTAGAATTAAACATCCGTTTTGACTGTTACAATATAAAAAGTGTGCTCCTTTGTACTTTGTATATTTGTTTCCTATATTTTAATGGCCCAGAGCTTATTTACAACCAGACTGGTGAGCTGTCCTGTGCAGTGGCGTAGTCACAATCCACCATATGCCATTAGACAATATCCTGCACGTGTCCGCCAACAGGATACAGGAGAAGACAAGCTGCTGTTCTTTTCTAGCAACTAGCTGGCAAAGCATGCTGGGTGCTGAAAAGCTGAAGCACTATACGACAATAAGTGGTTGGGCTGTACAAATCTGTGTGGATGGCCAACTACTTACCGATCAAATGGCAGCTCTTGAGCGATTAAATGCAACTTCTGAATAATATCAGCTGCTTCTTTTATCTGTGAACACATTAGCAAAAAAGTGAAATAGAACAAGTTTTGTTTAAATTTGTACTGTGTAGACATTCCATGGAAAGAAATATATAATCAACATCTACAGTGATTGTTTCATGGGTTCAGAAATGTTTGTCAGTTTTGCATAGACATTATGGATATCCAAGGTCATTTCAAACATCAATAATCAACAATACCTAATATGACAGATGTATAAGTCAGGATTTTGTGGACTCCGAAGTAGGAGTTTCTTCCAGGTGTTCTCCTCCATCTGGTTTAGCATGTCAAAGAAGAGGTGTCTACCTTTAATACTGACATTATCAACACCCTCATTAAAGATGGGAGAAAAACTCTAAACACTACGGAAGAGAGACACTCGTGCCTTGCAGGGCATTTGTTTGGGACAACAATTAATTATGGAAGGTTTCAAGTAATGAATGACACAACGACTAATTAATGGGAGCTAACAAACAAAAGACAAGGTAGTTTTCAGCAACTACATAAGATAAATCCTTTTAAGGAGCAAGATTCAGTTACCTGGAACAGAGTCCCAATATTTGATACACACATTGCTAGCCTCTCCAATAGAACTATTACCCCACTAGAGTACAGGGAGTGGCGCTCAGGGATCTTATGGATAGGAGGATGAAAGAGCAGATTTTTGCCAGAGCAGCACTGATCCTGAAGTATCTGTGGACTCTGTAAGTAGAACTCAGAGTGTGGAGCCAGAAATACCGGATGTTCGTTTTCCTTTGCCATTATGAACAATGGAAAAGATTAGGAATATAAATTTGCTCTGTAAGGCTTCCGTAAACTCTATTAGTCTGTCAGCCACAAACATATCTCACGTGGTAGTGATAAATCAAGCCTTATAGCATAAGCTCTGGACAGCACATTTTCAATCTAAGTACTGCCTAGTTACCCTTCCTTTTCATGGGGTTTCAGGCACAAGTTATATGTAATGATGTAAAGGCTGACAGAGGGAGCTCACCGCTTTTATGTCAAAGCAGGTGGAGCTTTAGCTAGTAGGAGAAAGACTGGTTCTGTTCAAACCAATTTGGACCCGAACAACTAGAGTTATGGGTACATCAAATTAACAAGAACGGCCCGCTTACTAGAATTAATGGCAGTCCCAAGCAGGGGCAAATTTTTAGTCTCTCAAACCCAGAAGAGGGGTAAAAAGGCAGCAATAGACAACAAAGTCATTTAGGAAGTGCCCCTAGTGGAAATTGAGACAGATATTTATTAGCCATAGAGACAGTGGACTTTATGACCTCCATAGGTTTAAAGGGAATCTATAGCCTTATTTCAAAAGCCTATGAAAAGGTTTTTCAAGTTTTGTGTCCTTTCACAACTCTTGCCTTTAAAATGTCCATTGTTCCCCACACTTTTCCCAGGGTTTTGGTAGTAGTTATAGTTCATCTGATGCTGCAAGGATCGAGCTAAATCTGGTCTAAAAGGCATTTTAGTAAGAGGCAGATAAGGACTGTAAGCCGCACACACCACCAGATATTACAACCCTCCAAAATCATGAGTGGATTATCAATTTACTTCCATCCACAACAAGGCAGTTCTTAGTAGTAATTCTAGACTCTAAGTGGGGGTCATTCCCAGACTCACATAATTGTGAAAAAAGCAGAAGTCAAGGAGCTGGTCAAACAAAGAGGCAATCTACAAAATTGCTATTTTAGGCCCAATTTCATATGAGGGAGATTCAGAGGAATGCAATTTTGCAATATAAATAAAGGGAATGGAAATGAAACAGAGGCCATCTGGACAGTCAAATACACTTTTCGAAATGTTGGCAAGCTCCATAAAACCTGGAAATAAGTGAAAAGTCTAGAAACAGACAGGTTACCTTAATTTAATGACAGATGCAAAAAGGATGGGCTGGTGGGTGCCCATGGGAGAGAGAGTAGCACAGGAAGGTGTAGGGCAAGTCAATGAGGTAATATTTATTTTTTTCCCCCCCGAAGGTACACAAGGGAAATCTCCAAGTAAGAAGGGTAAAGCATTTAGGATTTGAGGACACAGTTGTTTAGACTAACAACAAAACCATTTACCATATTTGTTACTTTTTAGAATGCTTAAACTGAAAATCGTGAAATGACAGCTCTATTGTAAATAAGAATAAATTCCTGTATCCCCGCAGATAATAACTGATTATTTAGAGCATAGATATTGATAAAAATAGATAACAGAGCAATGAATAGAAGGAAGACAAGCCTAAGCACTTGAAGAAAGTTTAACAAAGAAAAGCGATGTTATGTTACCAGGGACTGATGGACATAAATCAAAAGACTCCTTGTCACTGGCAAAAGAAAACACTGAATTATGAGGCCCGGAGGACGGGGAATTTCATCATCATCAACACTTATATAGCGTCAACAAATTCCGTAGCACTTTACAATTGGGAACAAACATTAATAAATCAATATTGGGTAATACATACAGACAGAGAGGTAAAAGAACCCTGCTCTCAAGCTTACAATCTATTGGATTACAAGAACCACCACCTCATAACAAACCAAAAATCTGGTATTTAGCAGAGACAACCCCGATGATCCCATAAAGTCTGGGCGCACTTAATGACAAAACCACAGAAAGAACCAGCCTTAAGCACACAAGCGAATTAAACCACAATATTAGACCCATTTAGGCCCCACACACGCCCCGCCACTGCCTGCCAGAGCACACATACTGCACCACTCAGTGCGGTAGATACAGGGTAGCATGTGCAAGAAAAGTTTGTGGGCCTATGTGATGGCATGTGTGAGAAATGTTGGTGGGCATATAGGGGGACGTGTGAAAAGCTGATGCGAAGGGTGTGACATTGAAAGAAACATTGGTGCAAAGAGGATGAGAAGTGAAAAAAAGCTGGTGCACACAGAGGTTACATGTGAAATAAAAGATGGTGAGAATGGGGTGTCATGTGACAAACTGGTACACGGAAGATAATGTGAGAAAAAAAGCTGGTGTGCTAGATGTTGGCATGTGATCACAAAGCTAGTGGGCATTGTGGTATGTGTGAGAAAGACATGGACTGGACATGGTTTGGTTTAGAGGAAATCTGAGATAAAATGACTGTACCAAAATGGTAGTAGAGAGGTGGGATAGACATCCAACAGAGGTGGTAGAGGTTAATATAATAGAACAATTTAAACAAGCTTGTTTATTAGGGATCAAATAAAATAGTGGAAACTAGATGGGCGAAGTGATTCTTATCTGCTGTCAAATGTATGTGTTCATGTTTCTGAAATTGATATAATAAATATTTGAACTTTACAAAAAGCTATGGCATTTCACAGTCAAAAAACCTTATGGTTTAACAAGTCCGATAAAGGTTCCTTGCACTCACACACCATCTAAAATGTAAGAAAACTTTTGAAACCTTTTCCACTAAAACTCCCAAAAGCCTTAATGGATGTGTTTCTTGCACAATACAGACATATGCCATCATAACATCAACATTTATTTATATAGCGCCAGCAGATTCCATAGCGCTTTACAATTGGGAACAAACAGTAATAACATCCTTTGGTTAGCTGCAAATTCAGCACCATCATGGAGTCAGATTTGCTGTCAGTCACAAAATGATGGAGCTGCCAATTCAGATTTATGTGTTCACTGGAATACCCACGTGCAGTCTACGCAACTGAAGATCTGAGCAGCTATGTAGCACAAAAAATAGTCGCCACATCCATCCCACTCAGTCCCTACAACCATTTAGACATTGGTGTCATTTAACCTAACACATTTAATTAATTAATGCACAAAAAAAACGTAGCTTAACTTCAGAATGAACTCGCTCATCAATACAGAGTTTTATCTCATGCCCATGTACACAGCCTCTTTCTACTCACATGCTTATACTATTACAGAGTTGGCTAACCTGTGACACGCCAGGTGTTGTGAAACTACAAGTCCCAGCATACCCTTCCAGCAATAGGCTGCTATATATTGGTAAAGCATGCTGGGACTTGTAGTTTCACAACACCTGGAGTGTCACAGGTTAGCCAACACTGTACTATTACATTTTGTTAGTTTAGTTTTTTCGTAGTTTAAGGCCTTGGTGACCTGGGAAGAGACAACAGAGTAACTTCATAAAGATTTTTTATTAGACTACAAAATAACAACATATTTAAAATACATTTAAATTGGTGTAAAGCATCTGCTTAACTTTGTTTTCAGTGAGCAATGTTTGCCACAAGATTGTCTTACAATGCCTAAGCCGGCTTTGAACATCAATTCAAGGACACACCATGACAGGACAACTGGGGAAGCCTTTTATTAGTAATCTGCACAGAAGTCTACACCAAATGCACAGAGCACTAGAACAATGCAGCAAGTGATATATACATAGAGGATTAATGAGAAGCAAAAGGATTGGCAACAGTAATACAAAGCATTTTAAACTAGTGCAATGAGTGTATAAATCAGCATATACAGATAGATAGACACAGATGTTATAAATGCTGGAATAAAATGAAGGAACCAAAATTAGTCCAATTTTGGTAAAAGTTAAAGGTCCACCATAGGGTAAGGTTTTATGACAAAATTAACCAACCGGTTTATGAAATTCCAAGTTAACGAAGAACAGTGCTGATGCACAAGCGTCATTTATGCACGTGTGAATAATAAGTCCTCAATATTGAATTCTGTTCTGCCAAATCCTGGTACATTCACAAGTCAGGCTCCAGTATACAGCTTCAAATATTGAAGTATCAAATATTCTGTATTGAGCAACGAACACGTCCATTAAGGCTTCTGCCTTAATATTCATAATTTCATTGCTTTTTTAAGTTTATGTGGAAGAATTTCAATAGTTTACTTACATTTTAGATGGTGTGCGAGTGTAAGACAACCGAGAAAAGAGCAGAAGGGAGGGAACACAGTGTCCCCCAGATGGACTCAGAGGAAAGGATTTATCGTAAGTATAAAAATCCTCCTTTCTATTGAGCTCTTGAATATCTGTGCACATGACATCATCTTAGATTCATTTATAATCTGCCCGACAAGGTGGTCTTAGAACCTTAAAAGTTAGCAATAATTTGCAATACAGTTAGCTATTAAAAGCACCGTATTACCATTAAACTACCTTTAATTGGGATAAGCATGGAAACAGAACTGCAAAAGCCCCTCTGGTTTTAACACATTGCTATCAAACCTCTATAAAAGGGCAAAAAAAATAAAAAAACACACAAGAAAACAAACATGCCTCTGTGTTTGTTGAATTGAATATAAAATCAGCAAGGCAGAAAATCTAAAATAAAAAAGACCAGTTAACAACATTTTAAAGTATAAATAAATCTGGAGGAGCTCAGCAGGATAATATTGCAAATGCACACTTGTGAAAAATTAAACTTTAACGAGTCAGTCTCTCAACGGCTGTAAGTGTGACCAGCACAAGTTGAAGCAATTAGGGCAACGCTGCTTGCCGCTTGCAATCACTTCACGCCCTGTTGGCGGCCCTTACCTTTTCAGAGTTGTTAAACACATCAGACTGCAGATTTCCATCCAGAAACTCATTAAAATAGGTCATCAGTTTTTGAGCCTCTACAGCTCGCTGCCGTGGCGTATTAACCCCTTCCAACTGGTCACCAAGATGACACACCTTCGTTGCCACATAGCTGATGTGCTCGTCAAGTTCTTGAAAATGCAGAAAAGCAACCTGGAAAAAAAAACCAAAAAAAAAAACCGATGAACCATGCTTCGTTTATTATATAGACACAGTCATCATTACATCATCCTAGCAACATGCAAGATAAAATAAGAAACCAAGTGACCTAAGTTGTTGAGTACTTAAAAAACATGTATAGTATTTAAAGGCTAATTTTATCTAAAACTTTAATGTTAAATTTGATTGGGATAAAATAGGTTAAAGCACATCTGGCACCTGCAGTCCCCCGATTTGGTCTGTTCTCAAAATACCTACAATGGTCCAGCACTGGAGATGCTCTCTCCTTAGGCGGGCCTTTTACAAACATCAGTAGTCACACGTTTGCCTAAATGGAAGCGGGGAAAGGCCTTATTGCTTCCAGTTTCAAAATGCCCTCTCAGTCAGTGGAGGATCTCCTGTGATGGACTGTTTATAGGCATGAGTAGTCCTTATGAATCACTAGGTTACAACTACATTTAGGATTGGGCTTTACATTGCATGCTTGCATTATATTATGTTGAAAGAGTTCAACAGTAGACTGCATTAATCTAAACCGTAAATAAAAAGGATTTAATTGTGGCATTTGTCACACATTACATTGGGTTACATTAAACCACCGATTGTACAAATTGAAGTAGGACAGATACAAGTGGACCCAGGACATCCCTGGTCAATGTGGACTAGCTGTGGGGAATGGGAGAACCCACCCCTGCAGTGAGACCCAGCGATTCATCAGTGAGGTCAGACAGTGAATCAGAGTGTATGCTCTGCAATCTGTCTCCATGCCAGGCAATCGCTGTACTATTGTGGGGCTTCTTAGGAGTCTTGCGAGTAAGATATAAGTAAAGCTCATCTTGTGAGACCAAGTTTAGCTATCTGGGAGCCCTCTCCCTACAGGAAAAGTAAGCAATATGCGGGGGAGACGGGGTATGTTTCAACAGGTGGAGAAGGAGATGTTTACAGGGGAGGGAGGGATAAGAAAAAAAATAATGTGTTACAGAGGTTAAGGTAGCCAAATGTGTTACAGATGAGAGCCATGTATTTCCTGTACACGTTTGAATAGATGTCTCCATATATACAAGGTACAATACAATCTGATACAAAAGCTACGTTTTATCTCAAATAATTTTTTGTTCTGAAAAGTTTTTAGCAGTTATTATAGAAAGGGACTTATCAGTTAGTATTCCAAACAATAGTGTTACTATTTCTTTTAATAAGACAATTCCAAACTCTAGCCTATTAATGCCGCTGACTGCAGTAAGCTTTGAGATAGTAGATAGGCAGAGCTAAACAAGAAATATTTTCAAGTTCCATCTTGTTTTAAATGTATATCCATTCATTATAGATAAGCAGAGTCTCAGGAAGCACAAATACCGTATTTCCCCATGTATAAGACGCACCTTTTTCCCCAAAATTTTGGGTCTAATAACTGGGTGCGTCTTATACAGGGGTAGTAGCACTTACCCTGTCAGATGATTCCTCTGTCCGGTAAAGTCTTCTCTCTGTCTGATCCTGATGCTGGAAACCCGATTAAGGTCCTCTCTGCGATGTCTGGATGTCCTTTCAGGACCTTGACAAGGTCCCCTTGAGGTCCCGAAAGGATTGTCAAGGTCCTGAAAGGACATCCGGACATCGCAGAGAGGACCTTAATCGGGTTTCCAGCATCAGGATCAGACAGAGAGAAGACAGAAGACTTTACCAGACAGAGGAATCATCTGACAGGGTAAGTCAGAATTCACTATAGCGTTGTCTCTCCTCTGTATAAGCTGCACAAATACTCTGTGAAGAAATTGAGGATAATGTTTATCCTCAATTTTTTCACATGATTTATATAGGTGCGTATTATACAGTGGAGCGTCATATACATGGGGGAATACGGTACATACTCACAGGGAAAGACGTACAATACAGATATAACACAGAGGCACCATCTACATGAAATATCTTTCATTTTCTTCCAAAAACTGAAGATGAGAGTGAGTATAGTCCTAACAAGTCAAATAAACCTTACTACTGAATAAATATCATGTATATGACATTACAGTAGCAAAAACCACAGTGCGGTTATGGAAAAAAGTATCAGTCCATGTTTTTAAACAATTTAATTTAAGGACAAATATATCCCTGGGGATTTCATTTCTGTTCAAACAAAGGTGCAATTAAATGTTCTGTCTTATTTTATCTGTCAAATACATTTTCATGAATTAATTCTCCACCGAAACTATGTCTCCTGCCAAAATAATTATAAATACAACCATTTATAACCCATGCGGCATGTGAACGGCAGTTAGTACACCAATAGGTATCTTCCATATAATCATCTTCTCACAAATATAAAACAATTCAAATGCCGAGTAGCCATCACACCAAGGTCAGGGCTGTTCAGAAGATCTACTGAATACAATCTCAGCTGCTGATTAGTGGTCTCCTCTGCCTCATTGGTGATAGCAGCTGCCATCGAACATGGGGAACAACTATCCTGGCTCTGTTTCCAGCAGCAAGCATGATGCAAAAGAAAAACACTGTGCTACACTGCAAACTGTCAGATAACAACAACAGTGCTCATGCAGCACCCTTCTCTATAACCAGAAGATGGGGAGAATTCCATTGGCCGCATTACTCTTGAAAGTAAAGCGGCATGCGCACTATTACCGTTACTACAGTGATAATGCCCATTATTACCATTAGTACGGTAATTTAACGCTGATTTTTACTCGCGGCTCAGTTACAATTACCGTAATAGTGTGCAGGCCGCATTACTTTTGAGAGTAACGCGGCCAACTAAATTCCCCCCGAAGAATCAGGATCATTTAAGATAAATGGTGAAGGACAGTTATGGATGCCAACTTCTGACTCTTAAGATTTCTACAATAACTAGTTCATGTTTCATGTCTCCAACTCGCACAGTCTCTTCATTCCAACCACACCACCGGTAACCGCACAGAAATGTCAATCGATGCTTTATTATTGGCTATTGGTAACGCTGCCGCCTTACAATAGCCACAACATTTTCCCCACCAGCAGTTATTATTGCGCTACCTTATGTATCAATTGTTCTCCACTCCCCTTATAGCGTAAGCTCATTAGGGCTGGGCCATCTTTACCTTTTATTTCATGTCACTGTGTGTAATGTGTGCTATGATCTCCATGTACAGCGCTGCATAATAGGTCAGTGTTTTAAAAATAAAGGTTACCAATTGTAATAACCCTCCACCACAGGACCCATACCTAAAATGGTTGATGAATATTTTATGGTTTAGCGGAGAGGTGTGAAACCTGAGGATCGGGTCCTAAAATTTGTTGAGGTCCCCCGATTGTCAGATATAGAACACGTTTTATTCTGAGTTTTTTGTCTGTAAAGTCCCAGAACCACAACTGTGAAATTAGTAATCCCAGCTTTAAGAAAGGATGAGCGCAGATCCCTGAATGTACCTGGTCTTTTCTCCTGTGTTCTCAGCTGGACGTTCTTGACAAGCAATCTGGGAAATTATCTGTACAGATCCTTAATGCGGCCAGGTGCTTGGTAGCCAAGAACTGGAAAAACCCAGATCCTCCCTCTAGACAGCAACTTTTAAACAAGATTTGGTTTCTGGCTTCCATTGAACAAATCTCTGCGCACCTGAATAATAAATCCAATAAATTTTCCCAAATCTGGTGTTATTGGTTTATTTATAATAGCCCCCCCCCCCTTCCCCTGCTTCCAATTCTCCCAATGATCATAGGCAGGATGTCTTGGCCCTCTTCTTATAATTACACCCAGTAGATTGATTTTAATATTAGTCTATAGTAGTCCACTGGTTACTGAAGGTCCCATGATAGGTCTCAGTTATTCCTCTCCCCATCTACCACCCTCCCATTTAATATATAAAAATGTCACACTTCTGTGAATCTCAGATGAGCCAATTATATGACTGTATATTCTGCTTATTCCATTTCATTGTATATTTGCTCTATTTCTGGTCATTACATCTTCTCTGTCTGACATGTACAATGTCAATTAATTTGGCCATTATTGCTTTAACATTGTTTATTTATAACATCCATCACACATTATACGCAAAGATGTTTTATTTAAAAAGAAAAGGGATGACCACCACTGTTTTAACAGATAGTGGAAAAGATTTAGCAAAAAGTTGTCTAGCCTTTTAAATGTTCTCAAATGTTCATATAACTAAATTTTTAGATTTATAAAATGCATCACACACACTCGGTATGGCAGGAAGCCTTGCACTATTGACACAAGGCTTTGTTCTGTGTACACGATAATTCCCTTCTAGACAATGAAAAGCATTTGTAAAGGTTCACCATTTTTGTCAACTTACATACAGCATTTCCAGATCAACATTTGTATAGCAACAAAAACAGTTGTTTACAATTCATAAACAATGTCAACAATTAGATACCAAAGAATGGAAATAAAATACAAAGAACATTTATTTTACAATGTTTATACTTAAATAAGTCCCTAAGTAAACATGTAGTAGAGTGTAACTGGACAGGACATTAGCGTTTAGGTGGAAGCTCACCCTACAGAAACGATGTTCTTAAATACGCATTATACTTAAACAACATTATTCTTAGGGGTAGATTCAATTCCCAACCTTGTTCTTTAAAACAACGAGGGGTGCGTCTCGTTACTACAGTAATTAATGCGCATTACCGTTGGTACGTTAATTTCAATGCTGATTTTTCCTTGCAGCTCCCTGAGCAGAAATCTGTGTTAAAATTACCATACTAACGGTAATGATGCACGCACCGTATTTTTCTAAAAAAACAACTCAAGGAATTGAATCTCCCTCATAATGTCCTAAATTTTACAGTACAATCGTTTTGCCAGACTCAACTTTGCCTAGCAGTTTGTAAATTTAGAACAAACAAAAACTGTACTAAACTTGTATATAAAAGAGCAGAGTGAAGCAAAAGTGTAATTTAATGTGGATAATAAAAACGAGAAAAAAAAACACAAAAAAACCATGCAGAGTCAAAAGAGCATCCATTAGAAATTAACTTAATCGAAAACAAGAGGCTGAGGGATTCTGGATAATTGATTGTTTTACAATAAAGCAAATAGCAAAGATTAAACTTTTTATAGATAGCTGGGAAAACATTAAGAAATCGTAGTGGCATAAAAAAAAAAAAAAAAAACAGTATAAATTCTATATTTTATTATAAAAGCTGCAGATTTCTTGCTCACCTGGTTGTTTTTCTGAAGTACTTGTACTTTTTTGGCAAACTCTTTAGCTTCTTTCTGGCATTGATTTTCTAACTTTTCCACTTTTCTCTGAATCCGCTCATCCATCAACTTCAGTTCTTCAATGTGATTTACAAACTCCTCTAATAATCTGTACACAGAATGAGAACACATTGTTAAGCAAACAATCAAATTTTAACTTATCTCATTCTAGGCACCCTTGCAATATAAAAATAATCATGGGAAGTCTAATGGCTAAAATTAAATGCTAGATATGTTCAAACACCTTAAAAATAAAAGGACTAGTATATTTTGCTTGATCAATGTACCTAATCAGTGTACATAAATGCTAAATTCAAACCATTAGATCCAATAATGTTGAAACGAACTATAGAAATGATCACAGAATAGTGTTTTTGTCTCTATTAGCTAGTTTTAGATTTATTCTGTGTTACCAAATTAAACCCCTACCTAACCTGAAATACAAAACAAAATGGGAAATGTGGTCCGGTCATGTAGGATTAAAGTGGTTAACAGCATGGTACAAACAGCCCACTTTAGGTAGAACACATAGCAACAAGTTAGAAATTCACTTTCATTAGTCTCATTTGCCCATTGCTGATTAGATCAATTATCTGGTTCTTATGGAGGAGGAGCACTATTTCCACCATGCCCGAGCAGTGAGAATCTAACTAAGTGCAAAGCACCTTCTCCAGGGAAACGCTCACTGATGAGTACCATTTAAAGACTAGTACCTTTGTGGATCAAATGTTTCCGCTCCTCCTCTAGACCCTCCTCCTGGAGTTCTCCATGCCAATCGCTCAATATATTCATCAGCAACAAACGGCTCCTAAAAAGAGAAATAAGTGTTCAACATTGGCTGCCCAAACGAGACTATGAGCAATGTGTGTTAAATGATTTTCTGGCACTGGAGTCAACAGGACGACTAATATTTACACAGCACTGATTATCTAGAAGACGATACGCCTCTTTAACACCTATAGTCCAGCTGCACACTTACAAACTAAATCTATGGAAATCTGAATGTACTGTAAATCAAGATCTTCGATTAAGAAACAGAGTAATCATCTGTCTTTGAGTAGATGTATGAGCTGTGCCCTCCTCACTTCAGCTGGGACATGCAGTTATACAGGCATACAGATATACAGAACACAAAGAAGTCCAAAGCACAGTTCACATGAGTGATCCCAATAAGAAAATGTGGCTCATACACAGCAGGGGTTTGTAAAGGGGAGCAATCATTAAATCTTTTTTTCTGTTTCTAAATATTGCTATGTTGTAAATATTACTGTTTCTTATCAATGAAAGAGCAAAATCATTACAAGTTAATGTTTTTCTCTCAGTTCTATTGAATTTAATGCAAGTCTATTTTCACTATAGTGCACCCACTCCATCGTACAGCCAAGCCCAAGTAGCCAGGCTACAGCCAGCATTGATTCTGTATGCATTTGCAGCATAGTAGAACGTTACACGTCACTGAGGCTCTCGGAGATCAGCAAAAGTAAAAACCTGTGGGCAGCTCCACAGTGAAACTAACATTTGGGACTTTGTGCGCAAAATATTATCCACATAAAATAGCAAACATGTAGAGGGTTCAAAAGTGTGTGTTTAAACATACATTTAAATTGTACTATTTTGATCATAGTGATAATAGGTCCCAGCTAGAAGTTTCAATGGTTACTATGTCCTCAAGTTTGGAGTCTGCTATGTAACTTTAATTTGAACGTAACTACTAAGAAATAAGGTACTCGCACAAAGTTAAAAGGAGATTTCCATTTAGAAGTTGCATTTTCTCCATAGAGAGCCCCCATTCCCCAACAACTATAACTAAAGGAATCACAAAACCTAAGAACCCCATTCTTCAGGAGATACTCAGGGGTGAACAGTGAGGGAGGGGCTACGTAATGACTATTCTCCATAGTTCTACAAATCTTATTAAATTATTTTAAATGCAGAACTCGGCACGTCAATTTACAGATAAACATCTCTTAGAGTACTCAGTAATGTATGAATATCGACCACGCAGCAAAAGCACAGTTTGCAGTATAAAAGAACCACCTTATATATCACCAGGACGAAAATTCAAACAGTAAAAGTTAAATCTGATTACGCCATTTGTTTTTATTAACCCTGACAGTACATTGCCAGAAGAATGGAACCTAGCAGGTCCTTTGTAGTGCAATCATTTTATAGCAGGTTAATCAATGTATCCATTCACCGGTCTTATGAAAGATCTAAAACGTCAATTAGCCTGCAAAAAAAACTTATGGCACATTAAAAAACGACCGACCTTGTGCCATTCTGCCAACAATAAAAATATATGTCTATCTCAATCAGAGCTACACACGTATTTGTCAGCATGGCAAAAAAAAAAAAAATGAACCAAGAAAAACCCGCGGCCTGACAACCCTCTTGTTATGTCCCCATCTACTACCCTGTTTAGATGCATCAAGTGGCAAAGACCGCCAACATTTTATGGGACACTCTGTTATCACTCTGTGCAGGAAGAGAGGTAGGAAAAGTACAGAATTATATACCGTGTGCGAGTCACAGGCTGCAATACTGTGTGACAGGAAGTATATGGGGGGGATCACTTCTTGCCAGACTGCGTGGCAAGCGGGAGTGGTGGGGGTCACATGCTGCCATGCTGTGTGACAGGGGTGTATGTCACAGGATGCCATGCTATGCTACCCCACCACACAGGCTGCCTTACTGTGTGGTGAGGGGGAAGGGGTTAAAAGGCTGCCATACTGTGTAAAGGGAAAGTGGTCACAGGTAGCCCCACTATGCGGCAGGGAGGACAATGTTCCACCTCGACTCCTTAAGAGTTTAAGGTAGCAATGAGATCAGCTCGTTTCATCTCGCCTCATAGATCTTCCTGAAGTTGCGTGCATTTTCAACTGCAACAGTGCAGTCCTCCATTTTGCTTAGCACTCCACAATGCTAAATATCTTTTGAAAGCCATGCCTGAACTTCAGCGCCAGCAATGGTGTCTTAAATATACCGGTTTCATCTTCAAAGCCAGCCACCAGCTTCACCACGTCTAGTACATGCAGAAGGTTTGATTGGATGGTAAAATCTTCGATCTTCTCCAAAGGGGCAGCTCTTTTGACATGTAACAGTAGCCTTCTAATTTCTTGAAGCTTCTGACGGACGTACTCATGTTTGCCAACAGCCAGTTGAAGAGATGCCTCTGTTATTTTTGACCGAGCAAAATTTCATCTAGGGTCATGTCGCTCAGGAGTTTCCAAAACCCATCAGTGAAGTCAGGTGGAACAGGCTGACAAAGGCACACAGAGAGTGGACTTGATTTTTGCCAGGTTTGGGTTTATTGCCCATTTGGTTTAGCTTACATGCATTCATGCGATGCCTCAGGTATTTTCTTGCAAATAATCTTTGACAAGCAGAACAGTTCACGAAACCTGGTATGTTGCATGAAATGAGAACACTGCTCCCTGTCCTTATCACATCAAGGAGTTGTGTGCAAAATTGGCTATATTCCAAAGATGTGCAAATTACATGCACCTTTCTATCAAGTGCTTGGGAAATTTCATGGCCCAGGCATTATCAGTCTCATTATTATGAACATTTTTGAGAGGAGCTTCTCATAGTACAGACAATACTGCTTTTTTTGGACAATGTTTGGACACACACCATATCATATGTTCAGCCTTCTGTGTTTAAAACACTGCTGCCACCAGTTTGAGAATCATTGTGCATACAAAATGTCTTTGTTCTTTCGCTTTGTACCACTACCGCGCAATGGCACATCACCACTGGTGTCTAAACCACTCTCCTCTGAAGTGTCAGTGGCACACTCGTTTCCACTGCTCTCCAAACTATAGTTGGAGCCTCCACTGGGCTGCGTCATGATTTAATCTCCCCAATCTCACACACGGTCACATCTCTTCAGCAGAAGGACGCGACGTGTCTTATCCCCTGTTCTGTGTAAAAGGACAGAAAACCTGCAATCTCCTTTGCTTCCGGCACATAGTCAAATATATGCATATTCCCCTGACATCTAGTAGGGGCGTGCACACACTTTTCCCTCTATGTCAGACACACGCGTACACTTTTGATCCTACAAAAGTGTCTAGCGAGGACATGCCAGATTTTGATGCCTAGTATATTAGCAAGGTCCCCAGCATTGCTAACTGCTGGTAAGGTTTTCGTTTTGTCCCCACAATAACCAAGGTCAGTGTCCCCACAACAATAGGAATACAGACAGACAGACAGACAGACAGACAGACAGACAGACAGACAGACAGACAGACAGACAGACAGACAGACAGACAGACATGCATAGCCCCATACCATAAACAAGAGTGAAATCGATCTAGGCCTAATATACAATAAGTATTTGAGTACATAATATACACACGTACGTTACACTATGGAAAACCCTGACATTATACACTTGCGTAATACCAAATTAAATTAATCCTGTGAGCCTTTTCCCTTGGGATCATTACAGAGAAATTGCCTCAAATATAAAACTTAAGATTGAGTCTGCAGCCTGGGCTGAGATATTTTAATTGTTACATGTTTCTCTGGTTTCAGAACAAACCACTGGAGCACTAATTAGATCTTTACAGGTTAAAACTGAATTTAGTCCCAACCTTATACTTAACTCTGCTGCAGAAAATGTCCTGAGGATTTTTATTACTGAATATTTTCCAAATGTGCCTGGTGAACGTCAGCAACTCACATAGAACATGCCAGTGGCAAAAAATAACAATATGTATGGAATGTAGCCTTACTTTGATTTGCGAGTAACTAAGTTCTATGGAAGTAAAGTGTCTTGTGCTCAGACTCAATCTATAAGTAAGGCTAAAGGAAAATTGTCAAGATATGTTGTATAAAATTAAAGGTGAAGTCCAATTGTGGATATTTCAATTGCCTCAAATAGGGTCTGCTCCTGGGTACCCATAAGAAAGACGAGAGTTGTCAAGAAAAGCTAAAAGTACGTCAGAGGGATGTGTAAGGGAAGGTGGCAGTTGATTGTTTGGCCAAGCCAAGTGTTGCACCGAATACAACCTTTACATGGCTGGAGGAGCTAGTGAGAATCATTTTTGCACAGTTAACAGCTGCAGAAAGGTAACAAAATTGAGTTTGAAGGGGGAGGAATAACCATACAGCCTTTATACCATGTACCAATTGACTTATTAGATCAAAACAAAAAAAAGTAAAAATGCAAATGAAAACAATACAATCCTCTTTGGTATGTGTGCGATGTTATTTATATGTGGTTCCTAAATGCTGGTGATGCATTGAAAATGTTTTCAAAATACATTTACCAATATGGGTCTGATTCAGCTCATCATTCATGTCCAAGCCAAACGCATGTGCGAGTTGTCGCGCTAAATAGATTTTTGTCAACTGTGCTAGCTTTCAACGTCCTAAAACTGGAACAAGTGGCATCCAAAACACACACGCCACAACTCAAGTTAACAACATATAAAAATGCAATTGTGTACAGTGCCATTAGACGGAATTGGTTTCAATTTTTCATCCATTTACATGTTTTTACTCAGCATTACAAGCGAAAGTAAACCACATAACTTTGAGTATGAGTCCTTAGACCGCATAAGAGTGTCTGTTACCTAGAGAGTCTAAACTAAATAATACTGCACATGAGGCCAGACATTACTGTATCACCTAAACTAAAGCTCACAGGTACCAGGTTGTACTAGTTGTGACAAAGGGAGGTGTTTGGCAGAGACTTCCAAAAGAGGAGACAGGTATTTAGCTGGCAACCTGCAGAGAAAGGCTGCAAACAGTTATACATTTGTACAGTTCACCTAAGTTAAAGAGATACAGGTAGAGAACGTATGTGTGAGAAACTAATGGTAAAGAGTCTGATTTAACTCACATGTTTTGAAGTGGTTTAAAAAAAAAACAGCTTTTCCACAGCAAGCAGCAGCCTGATAGCGTGTTGTCGAAGTCGTATAATTGGATAAACGAAAGTATATTGGTTAATATTTTTTTATCGTGCGATTGCACTCAGTACGCCACGCTACACGTGGCATAACGCGATCGCACAGTAAAATACGCACACACTCGCACTACAACATTTAGTTATTTATATATTTCATATTTATATGGATTCCATTCCACAGTGATTTATGAGCAGATAGTATTTAGTTTATTATTAGTTTATATATTATGATTATATGTACACTTCAGTGTTATTTAAGGTTTAGGTTATAGGAAATGTGTCATGTCTGGTATCATTTTAATCCCCTATTCATCAGCAGCTGTCCGGTTCATTCGCCGAAGAGATCGCATATTGCATACTCTAGTTATTGATGTTAGGGAATAAATAGTTAGAGTGATACCAAACTGTAAAATGCTAATGGACTAGATGTAACTAGTTTCTGGGCGGGAGAATCATCTGGAATGTTGACCCTCAGCCTTGGAGGGGGTGGTTTGAACTAGCCTATGACCTGTTTACACTGGACCGACCTGAAGTCTGGACCTATAGAAGCAAGCCACGTCATCTGCATTGTTCTCTCTGTAACACTGAGTGTATATAATATAGCTGTGCTCCCATTGGCGTCAGTCTACTTTGACCACAGTATTCTGGAGTGAAATACTGTTCACTGGTAGCCGTGGGAGCGCAGCGGTATGTATTTATCTTTTGGTATTGGCTGTACTGTATTATAATCATGTATTGAATTGTTAAATTTTGCATCTGCTAAAATAAATTACTTTGTGCCTTGGAAACACAACACAATCGCTTGGGCAATGCTTATTTGAAAACGATTGAATTACTTTAATAGTGTGTAATCAAAACAGAGAACTCCCTTTTAAAGGCAAGGTGGGAGTGTCATCTGTCCATCAATTTATGGCTGTGGGAGGACTGTCAACTATTTAAACCTGTCTGTTTCATTGCTCAGTTGTGACAGATGCCAGAGAGTGGCCGGTAGCTAGGGAGCTGGTCTCTGTCTATTTAGTGTTAGGGTCACAGGAAAGAGTGTGGAACTCTAAACTGTCAATTTACTTTACCATCCTGACAATAAAAGCAAAGTAAAAAGCAAGGTGGTAGCTGTGTGCATCACCTGAAGTGTTGCTGGGTCACATAGTATAATAGATTTCATTAAAGAAAAATAAAAGCAAAAACTTATTTTAAAGTGTCAATGTCCTATTATGAAAACTGCACCATGCATGTCAGACAAAAGCTAAATGGACATAGCTATGGTACTACTAGTTTAAACTGTTCAATGCAATCTGTGGCATTGGTAACATGACCTGGCCAGTAAACATAATACTAGTTTCTGGTCCCTTAGGATTTAAGCTCGTATGAGCAGGGCCCCTCTCCCCTCCTGTCTTCATACCGACTCTTCTGCTCCACCCTCACTCCATATGTCTGCCCGGAGTTTCCGAAGAATTGGTACTTAGTGTTTATTGTTCTGTGATGTTTACCCTGTATGGTCTACTGTTCGTATTATGTAAGGCGCTGCGAAAACCCTGTGGCGCCCAACAAATAAATGATAATAATACTTATACAATATTATTACACTCTGTACAGACACTGAACATTACACCCTCTCTTCCCCAAACATGATCATACCACTATTTATCCACACACTAGACATATGAATCTCTGCATACTATACCTACCAAATTTGAGATTAAACTAGGCGCGATTATACAATTAAATTACTCTCTATAAAAGACATTACACCTAACCAAAATAAAATAAAAAAAAACTTGAAATGTTTGACATTATGGTACTTGGCTATGAATCCAAGTGTAAACTATTTTTCTCATCTATCACCCATTACAGATTAAGAAGCCCACTGTCTGATCTCTACATCTGCTTTGAGGAGGGAAAAAAATGGTCTCAACTTTATCTAAAACGTATTCAGTTATCAGTAAATGAAGCTTTTGAGGGATATGCATAATCAGTCAAGTTCAAAGAGGATGTGCAGCAACTGAGACAATGAATACAGCTGTGATAAGTGCCCTTGTCTGCGATCAGAGTGCCTGTATGTAGTGCATAGGGTGTTCTGTTAAAGGCTGCAAAGAGTCATCAGTTGCCAACCGCCAGTAACTTACGTTAAAAAAAATATATATATATCAGTGCAAAATATGAAAAACTCTTGACCAATATAAAAGATCACGTAGCCTTCCCAACACCAATAGTTTCTGGTCTGAAGAGCGGGTACAACCTCTATTTTAACCCCTAAATATCTTGTCTATATAGTATGGGTTTAACATGTCAGATTAAAATATTGCCAGAAATAAAACTGTACACTGTGAGCACCACAATACAGCCCCCGCCCCCCCTCGCACCCCGACAACACAGCCCCCGCCCCCCCTCCTACACTGATGACACAGCCCCCGTCCCCCCCCTACACTGACGACACAGCCCCTGCCCCCCCCTCCTACACTGACAACACTGCCCCCCCCTCCTACACTGACAACACTGCCCCCCCCTCCTACACTGACAACACTGCCCCCCCCTCCTACACTGACAACACTGCCCCCCCCTCCTACACTGACAACACTGCCCCCCCCCTCCTACACTGACAACACTGCCCCCCCCCTCCTACACTGACAACACTGCCCCCCCCCTCCTACACTGACAACACTGCCCCCCCCCTCCTACACTGACAACACTGCCCCCCCCCTCCTACACTGACAACACTGCCCCCCCTTCCTACACTGACAACACTGCCCCCCCTCCTACACTGACAACACTGCCCCCCCTCCTACACTGACAACACTGCCCCCCCTCCTACACTGACAACACTGCCCCACCTCCTACACTGACAACACTGCCCCACCTCCTACACTGACAACACTGCCCCCCCTCCTACACTGACAACACTGCCCCCCCTCCTACACTGACAACACAGCCCCCCTCCTACACTGACAACACAGCCCCCCTCCTACACTGATAACACAGCCCCCCCTCCTACACTGATAACACAGCCCCCCCTCCTACACTGACAACACAGCCCCCCCTCCTACACTGATAACACAGCCCCCCCTCCTACACTGACAACACAGCCCCCCCTCCTACACTGATAACACAGCCCCCCCTCCTACACTGACAACACTGCCCCTGCCCCCCCTCCTACACTGACAACACAGCCCCTGCCCCCCCTCCTACACTGACAACACAGCCCCTGCCCCCCCCCTCCTACACTGACAACACAGCCCCTGCCCCCCCCCTCCTACACTGACAACACAGCCCCTGCCCCCCCCCTCCTACACTGACAACACAGCCCCTGCCCCCCCCCCTCCTACACTGACAACACAGCCCCTGCCCCCCCTCCTACACTGACAACACTGCCCCCCCTCCTACACTGACAACACTGCCCCCCCTCCTACACTGACAACACTGCCCCCCCTCCTACACTGACAACACAGCCCCTGCCCCCCCTCCTTCACTGACAACACTGCCCCCCCTCCTACACTGACAACACTGCCCCCCCTCCTACACTGACAACACTGCCCCCCCTCCTACACTGACAACACTGCCCCCCCTCCTACACTGACAACACAGCCCCTGCCCCCCCTCCTACACTGACAACACAGCCCCTGCCCCCCCCTCCTACACTGACAACACAGCCCCTGCCCCCCCCTCCTACACTGACAACACAGCCCCTGCCCCCCCTCCTACACTGACAACACAGCCCCTGCCCCCCCTCCTACACTGACAACACAGCCCCTGCCCCCCCTCCTACACTGACAACACAGCCCCTGCCCCCCCCCCTCCTACACTGACAACACAGCCCCTGCCCCCCCCCTCCTACACTGACAACACAGCCCCTGCCGCCCCCCCTCCTACACTGACAACACAGCCCCTGTATACTGTACAGAATGGGGCCTTGCAGTAACACTCAGACACACGGACGAACCTCGAACAGCTCCGCTGTGGTGGCCATGTCGCTGTGTGACCGCGGCGATTAGATCCCGGACAGGCTCAGGCTCCCTCACTCCGCAGAACACCGAGCGCCATGTAGTTCCCGGGCGGGGATCAGAGCGCAGCCATTCTCACCGGAAGTGAACGAGTGACAGGGACAGGAAGCGGCGTGCGCACAGCTGCTGACCTCTGACACTCGGGTGTGGGAAGTAGGAAGTGGTATCACCCCAGCAGGACTCAGAAGTGTGACTATCCTGGGTGAGGGTCAGCCGGGGATCTCCCGTTATTATCTAACTGTCTCTGAGACTTAGACAATCTGTGGATCTCTAGGTTTTGTGGAACTACAGGTCCCATCATGCCCTCATTGTATATGGCGATCAGGGATATGCTGTGACCTGTGGTCCACCAACCATAGGACTGAAACAAGTTAGTTACCTATAGATCAATAAGTAGATATTAAAAATGTAATTTTATTTTGAGTCCTGATATATTTACTCCTAATATGTATATGATTATATTGATATTAATGTTTTTAATCACAATTACTATTACTTTCTATAATTGTGAGTATAACATTTGACTCTTTTCTAGTGGGATTTTAACAGTAGAAAACTATAGATTGCATTTAAGAGTTGCCTCTAATTATAAAACAGTGAAATACACAGCAGAAAAAAATAAAGTGATGCTGAGAATTGTATTAATATATACTTAAGATCCATCCAAAGTACCCAGTTGTGTTGGAATGAGAGAGATGTCATTTATTCCTCATTACTATTTTCTAAGTTGCAGTGCATTTCAATAAGCCAAATGTTCAAATTGCAGTGTATTTTAATTATGTGAAGAAGCTGCATTTTGTTGATTACAAATACAAAACATATCCCCCTTTACAGATTAATTTAGTCTAGTTATATTAGTGATAAACTTTAAATAATTTGTAACTGGGTGCAAAGTGCTTTAAATATTATATGCATGATTTTGTGTCTAAATATCTATATTCAAGTACAAGCACATTTTTATACTTGTAGAATGCAAGGTGCTTATGTATTTTTTGCTTTATCGTAGTCAGTAGTGAAACAACAAATGTGTTAAAATCATTGTTCTGTTATGTAGGCGAGTGTTATTCATGCAAAATAATGCCTGTTCGTGGACTCTGGATCCTAAGTCACCGACCTGGGGAGTGTGGAGAAGTAAAATTCTCAAGGTAATAATGTTCCGTAATATTTTGTTTACATATACTTGCACATGACTTAGTTTTGTACATGCTCTTTACGTCTCTCAGTCAGTAGAACTTATTTACTAAGCGTACTGGATGTGCACTACTAAAGCTAGGTACACACTACACTATTTTCGTCCAATAATCGGCTCAAACAGCCGACAAATGACCGCTCGTTCAAAAGTCGGGTCAGTGTGTGTAGTGACACGATGGTCGAAAGTCTGTTCAAATGGACGTTTGTCGCCTCATTTGGTTGGTCGTACCGTTTAATATTTTCGTTCCAATCTTGTTTCCGTTGTGTAGTGTGTATAAACTTCCGACCGATCCACAACAGTTAGTACGAAATTACAGTCATTGCTCACGACAACATGGCTGTAATTGTTGCTAAAGGGACGTCCGCTCTTCCCTTTATCGTCCTAAACAAGGCTAGTGTGTATGCAGTCCATGGACCGAGCGATCGGAACATCGATCGCATGTAAAATCGCTCGGCATAAAAAGTTGGTCGAAATTTCTGTAGTGTGTACCCAGCTTTAGCTCCTTGCTTTTACTCTGGCACACTTATATAGTCTGTCCCAAACATACACATCAAGGTACACACCTTCTTTCCTCTCTAGGGAGACTCATCTATAAGATAAAGGTGATTCTTAGTGTGCAGAGAGGCAGAACAATCTGAAACCGTCATTAAATTAGATTCATTTATGTCTTCAGTTAATTATTCAATTGAGGGAAGATGTCTTTTGTGTGTGTGTGAAGTTTTCTTTTACCTTGGGTAAATTGCACCCAGAAATGCTCTTCCTCGCTGTAGTAAAATTCACTAAGATGCACAAAGTAGTTTGACACATAGGAAAACTGTGCTAAGTAGTCTGGTCATGGAGGTATAACATACACCCATTCATAGGTGGGTTAAAGGTGATCAAAATGGAAACATCAATATTGGCCTGCAGTGTGCTGTAAATGATCATCTCTCCACTCACATTAATATAGCACCACCAGAAATCCTAGTTTAAATGATGTTTCAGCTGTAGTAAAGCATTCCCTTACAGAAAAAATACCAACAAACTTCATATAAAGTGATTATGGTAAATCAGATCAGCTTATGGACTTCATCAGCAATATGTGTGGTCATCTGCCAGCCCAGAAGTGTTAGGAGGCTAGAGCATCCGGTCTCGACACAATGTCTGTATGGCCACATCTGTGCAAGTTGGCCAAACAAGTGTGTTGCTGAATAATTTACAGATTAGGTCGGTGCTGATCGGCTAGTTTACAATTTAGTGGAGAGCTGTCCATTTGTAGTTTATTGGAATAAATATATATTTTTTGCATTTAGATTGTATAGTGTGTGGCAGGATTAGCTTTAAAGGTAACCTTTGTTCAATGGCACAGTGTCTGGGTGCAACATATGGATCTTTACCTGGTAAACTCAGATTTTTGAACATACATTAGTTTTTATTAGCTTCATGAACACAGGTAAACGGATTGAAATAAAACAAGAGAACAACAGTCCTTCTCTAGGGGAAAAAGACCACCTTTATATTTCCAAGTTATCCGACTTCTGGGCCTCTCTTTTGCTCACTTTCTCTCACTCTTTTTTTTCTCTCCCCATTCTCTCTTTCTCTTTGTCTCTCCCCATTTCTCTCTCTCTTTCTCATTGTCTGTCCCCAATTCTCTCTCTCTTGTCCGTCTCCATGTGGGTCTGTGTTTCTGCTTACCTGCTTCTAGCAGAACACATCATGTTGAGCTGCAGATGGGTGTGTTATTACACCTTCTCAATCCTATTGGGGGGATTCCAAAACTCCAGAGCTCAACCAAGGTGCAAACTAGCACAGCATAACCTGCATCCACTCAAGTTATATTTTCTTTTTATTACATGCTGCAGTCAATATGGTTTTATTTTTTTCATTTCTTCCTTTAATTTTTACTTCTGCTTTTATTGCATGTTGTGTTCATTTTTAATGTTTTCAACTATCATATGGCCAAAACCTGAATGAAATTGTTCATGGCCCGTTTACTGGACCCCAGGTTCTCCATAATTTTATCTTTATACAACATTTATAACTGTTTGCTTGCTTTGTGATACCTGCAACCTTGACATTTTCAACAACACATTGCTGCACCGGATGAGCAATTAATCTTTTTTCTGTACAAGCATTTCATCAGAGAAAATAAAACATCACCACAATATAATTTCACTAATGAGATATAAAAGACATCGAGTAGAACAAGAGGCCTTGCATTGAAGCTTGAAGTGGGTAAACTAAGTGAATACATTTTTAGCAGAAGTAGTCTGAATCTGTAATTCTCTAATTAAATCAGTTTAGAATAATTTTAAAGCTATACTAAAAATGTAATCAGAGCAAACATAAGTAACTGGGAAACTTTTTTATCTGCTGTGGAAAACAAAACTCAAATAAATTGACATTGCAAATGGTTTTTAACCAGAAAGTTAAAGTTCACCTTTCACCTATCACAGTGGATGCATGCAATTAGAGGGCTGTACCAGTACATAGCTTATCAATTTTATATAAACCAATGATATCACCAGGAAACTACTTTACTTGTACTGATGAGATACTGGCTTCAAGTGACTTGATAGGTTAAATTGTTATGAATGTTAGTTCAGCCCAAAAAGTATTTGCCTCCTCTGTTTGAAGGTGATAGGTCAGGTTACTGAAAGATCTCAGAATTGGTAGATACTCCCCATACCTGTACCTGTTGCTTATTCCAGTCGGGTTTAGTTTAACAATAAGCCGTGTCTATTATAAGATTATCAGTCAAGTTAATTGGACAGCTGCAACAAGTTCATTGGACTGTGCTTTCATTTTTGGATACCCATAATTTATCATAGTTTATTATTTAATGCTGTATTTTGGTATCTTGCAGACATTACCCTACCGTAGAAAAACGAGCCAAGGCCTTTAACAGGTCAAGCTATGTGAATGTTCCTGACGATGGAGACCTCATAAAAGCTTTACTCCATGAACTGGGATTGACGGAAGAGAATAAAAAGTTTGTGGAGTACAGAGATAATTGTTCCAGGATCAATAAAACCAATGTGCACTCCTTGACCGTTTCTGAAGGCAAGCTCTGGCCTGTCCTTGCCATTCAAAATTCTGACTTTATCTATGTGTGTGTTCCACTAGTGGAGCAGTCACTGAATCCTGCTCCACCGTTGATAAATATAAACAGCATCTCTGAAGCATTTTCCCTTTTATCCGGAATGATGCTGTTTGTTAATTCTGGACACAACACAGAGGCAGACATTTCATCCAAACTCGCACAGCTTCCTTTTCTGATAACTCAGGCTTGCCCGCTTGGCTCGCCCGTAAACACAGACTTGCTTGCACTGCCTGATAATGTAAGCAGCACCTCATTGAGCCAAGGTTATAAATCTCCAGCATGGAGGACCAGCAAACAGAAGGGTAAAGCTCAGATTGAAGTTTACATCACAGAGAAAGTCAATTCCACTCAGTATGACAGGGGTGATGACAGTGACATGTGGCAGGTATATGGGACAGTCTCCTGCAAGGTGAGTGTATATTTTATGTCTAGCAATTTTAAGGGGCTTCTCGTGTGCCCAGTTGTCTGCTGGCAATCATTCAGTTTTTTAATGGGTTTTGCCATCCAAATTTTTCTCCTCACTGTTTCCCCATAATTAATAACTTCAATTAGCTTTTCCCCTTCTTTGGTGTCTCTGTCATCCTTCCATGTCAGATTTGGAGAAAATAAAAATGATTTTAATTCTAAAACAGCCCAGTTCTACCCACTATGTTTAATACTTCTTTCCGTTGTCTTAAGGTCTTAAGCTGGTCATACAAACTGTGATATTGCAGCAGAAATTTTTAATTTGCGGATGTGCAATGTGTGTGGCCCTAAAATTACTTTGATGCCCGACAATAATCCTATAGAAATAGGATCAATACTAGACATGGTGGGAAATGTGATTGGAAGATGACCACTTTCAGCCTGTGTGTACAGCAATCTTTCAACAGGCTACAATGAAGCCTGAAATGATCCTGCCGCTCTGCCCAAGTGCTGAATGGCTGTATCTTCTATGTGTGTGTGGCCAAATTGTATGAAGATCCTATGGCACGACTCACAGTGATATATATCAGTCAGCAGTTTGACAGTTTTCTACCAAATAGTCCAGGCATTGCTTGCACTATTAGTTTAAAACGTAAGATATTCAGAGCGATCATGTTCTTATAGAGAATACCAGATAATGCAGTTGGACTGTGACTGCAGTTTTTAAGTGTGCGCGGTAAGCTGTCTATGCTTAATGGGCCTAAGTCATTAAGGAAAGTGTGTGGGGGGGGGAGTAAATGTTCTCCAGGACAAACTATATTACAATGCAAGGGGTGCAAATTAGTTTTTGTTCTTTTTGCACATATGTTAAATAGTGGCTGTTTTTTCATGTAGCACACAAATATTGGATAGCTTTATTTTTACACTGAAATTTAAAGTTGATCTGGGATATGCCCTACCCCAGCTATAAATTTTCCCCACATTTTAAATTTACCTCCCCCTCCAATGGAACATGGTTTTGCCCAGGTGCCAAGTTACTCCTTCTCTATGCTTTGCTCTCCTTAATGACTCAAACGTATTGAGTTCTTCGTAATTGCGTTATTCAGCCCGACCACTGAATGGTGGAATTTGACCATGTGTGACCAGATTGGACATGGGTACATCATTCGGCATTCGAGCTGACCAACTGGATCTCCAAGTGTATGGGCAGATTTAGAAAAACAGTTGGATCTTGACTGGCTGTAGCTTAGTCATTTCCATCCCCTTTTACTGGTGTGGTCTTTCTCTGAATGGTATTCCTGAGCACTCTGCACTAGGTCTGGACATACAAGACAGCTCTTATAGTAGGACAGTTCCATATGAATAATCCTGGTCTATTGCAGCAGCTTCCCAATAAGCATTGATTCATTTTCATTTTGAACATTTGCTGCTCAGGTCCAGGAGAAAATAACTGTAGGCTACATGCTATGTGTACAGGGACATTTATGTCTACAGAAGGTTGGGTTGCACATAGTAACCAACCAGGGATTTGTTCTAACGGCCAGTAATGCTTATCCTTTGACTGCATCTACTAACATGCCTGATAATAACTCAATCAATTCTGATTGGTTGATATACACAGCACCAACTTTTCTGCACAGTTACACGTGGAACAGTTTTTGGAAATACTCCCAATATGTCTGTCATTAAAATCTTATTTAATAAGTGTGTTTGCTCTATCTTGGCATTGTAAATACTTTAATTTATGGTGTTGTTTGGTAATCAGCATATTGGCTTTACAGTAAGTGTTGTATGTGTTATTTACATCCACTTGTAAAGCTTTTTATCCATAAACAAAAGTGGATTTAATTTCCCTGTGTTTATGCCATACCTAATGGACTATCAAGAATGAAATAAAGGCAGCACACAGTAGTGAAATTGTGTTTCTTATTACTGACTGATCTGCTTGTGCTGCGTACCACAGTATAAGTGTAGGCCCTGTTTTCCTAGTGGGTGGTGTAGGGTTTGTCCTTAAAACAACACTTACCGCTGGAACACTGTTGGTGCCCCTGTACATGCATGCTAAATAACGGCAACGTTCATGTAGAGTAGCTGCAGGAGGGTACAGTTACTAGTTAAAATAAAGTGCCAGATGAGTATAAGAAAGGTTGAACTTTATTTACATCTTCTAATTTTCACTCCTGATTAACTTTAAACAGTGCTTTTACTTGACACAAGAGCTGACATTCTTGCATAGTGTGACTGTCACTTCTCTGCCCCTTCACACTTGCAGTTAGCCCAGCTTACACTCTCACTGGGTACTGGTTCACCTCCTTTCACCCTCAGATACACTCAGGACATTGGCGAGTGCAGTCTTGGACCTCATGGGTTACACCACTCAACTCAGTCAGGGCAGGGCAAAAGCCTCCCACTCTGGCGGTACTCTGACACTCACATTCCCTACTTTATGTGGCACTACTGGCTTCTCTCCCTCTGCCTTACAGAGAATGCTTTTTAGAGTCGAAAGGGTGCAATACTCAAACTAGCATCACTTGAAACGTAGCCTCCCATTCTCTCCTTTCCTAGCCAGGGTTACTGGGTTTATTCAGGCCCATGACGGCAGCAGAAATGCTCACAAGGGGGGTGACACTCCAGTACAACTAAGGAGCGTTACATATATATGTTTTGTTTTTTAAATCGTTGCTAAATGTTTTATTGAATCTAGTTTGTGTATCCGTGTCAGAATGTCACAGCAGGGTGAAGTATTGGTTGACAAGTCCATATATTCTATAATCAACAGCTTACTTGCAATGAGGAACCATATCTTTTTATATTAACTGTTAAATGTATGTGTGATTTTGTTCTGTGTGGCCTACAGTAAAGGTATGGAGAATTGTTTACAGCTGTCATAACAGTGACACGTTTCATCTTTTTAATTTGTATAATATGAGACATTTTAGTGATAGGTCAGAATTATTGTGGCGGCACTATTCCACAAGGGTTAACATCGCTGCTTTGGGCAGCGCTATCCCTGTATGTGGAGTTTGTGTTAATTGGCTCTGGGGTGTGTGGTTATATGCCCGTGGTAGGAAAATTAGGGTATAAGCTCCAATGGGGCAGGAGCTGATGAGCCGCCTTAAAAGATTTTAATAATACAGCGCTGTGGAATATGGTGCCACTATAAAAGGATAATAGTTATAATTAGAAATACAATGTGGTTATATTTAGATTAGTAACATGGGTATGGCCATTGAAGATGCATTATTCAAAGTTTAAAACTCCAGTCAAAACAGACGCCCCCCTAAAGAAGCCTGTCCAAGTGGTAGAAGGTTCTTCGTCCTGGTCATTGTCCCTTATCTCACAATCGCTGCTGAAACCTGACTATCATATTTTTTTTTCTGAACCCTGCGAAGGATGAATAAATAGATCAATAGGGAAGAATGCGAACGGTTCTGATTGGGGAAGTATGCTTTGATAGCGACACAATGATCAATTCAGGTGCTACTTACTTCTCCCGTGTCTGTGGGTTTCAGAAGACAGGAGAGCCTGCAGTGGTTTCAGCTGCAATTTTTAATGAATCTCACCAAACCTTTACTCAGACGGGTAGAAGGGGAGATTATTTATGTAGACAGATAGGTGAATGTAGCGGTTCTGTCACAGGAGTGTGCAGGGTGGCAATGGGGGTTTTATTTATGTAATAATACTTATTATTATTATTAGTTTTTGGTGCATGTCCTACAATAATGTTGCGTGTTTAAGATGCATACAACTCTATCTCCCCTCCGCAACCTTCCCTCCTCTTTGTCCCCTCCCTCAACCAATAAGAAGCAGACGGATTGCATATTTCCCATTCCCCATCCTGATGACAGACCTGTTTATTGTTTTACATGTTCAGTTTAACCTAGTCCTTTTTTAGTGATCTCTAGAAAAAGGGGGGAAAAAACTTCATGAAAGCCATTTATAATATGTCTCAATCGAGCAACTCATTTCTGCAAAATGCCAGTAAGATCATCCCTCTCCAGTATGTATTATTATGTATAATGACTGGACCTTACTGTAAACAAATTTTTACAAACCTTGGTAATGACTTTTACATGATGTCAGTACGTACAGTAGAACCTCAATTATCTATCTTAATGATAGTGATAAGCCTGATACTTGACTATCAAACTTCTTCCTATCATTAGCAAAATGTGTAAGAGATTTGTCCCTGGAACCTTCATTGATTCCCAAATGTGGAATTTCAATTAAGAGCCGACCTTAGGTTGTGATACGTGTCTACCTTGGGTCGGGCCTATATCCTCCCTACACTGTACATCACTCTGTACTCTTCTATACCATTGGAGATGCTCTTTGTGACTTTCAGATAATTGTTGCTTTAATTACTATTGCTTGTATGTTTATTAGTGGAAAAACATTGGAAGTTTATTTGACCTGATAGTGGAAGGTTCAGATTTGTGGTCATGTTAACCATACGTGGAGGGCTAGAGGATTGTACGGATCAGGTTTTTCAGCAGTCAGCAATGCTTGGGATTTGCATATATTTCTAACTATCCAAATCTGCATATACTATATATATGGGCTCTTCCAAATTCAGAACTACCTGATTGGATGTGAGCCTGTCTCATCACACTTTCTCCAGCTTACTACACTTTGATCACAGAATGCTCAATATTTTAAGACTGTGCAGTGTGTCATCATCATCACCATTTATTTATATAGCGCCACTAATTCCGCAGCGCTGTACAGAGAACTCACTCACATCAGTCCCTGCCCCATTGGAGCTTACAGTCTAAATTCTCTAACACACACACAGATAGAGAGACAGACTAGGGTCAATTTGATAGCAGCCAATTAAACTACTAGTATGTTTTTGGAGTGTGGGAGGAAACCGGAGCACCCAGAGGAAACCCAGGCAAACACGGGGAGAACATACAAACTCCACACAGATAAGACCATGGTCGGGAATTGAACTCATGACCCCAGAGCAGAAGTGCTAACCACTTAGCCACCGTGTGTCCCAGGTAGATGGCTGGAAAAGTCAATGTTCTACCTTTTTCTACATGGAATACTGCAATCCCTTACATAAAAAAAAATATATTATAAATAAAAAATGTCAATACTTTCGCTTTAACTACTTAGCCCAAATTTCCTTATCATTGCTTTTATACAGTTTTCATTTTGCACAGATGGTATCCATGGCTTTAGTATTTCAGGAGTCTCCAAGCATGAATTTGTTTTCTTCCAAAAAGGCTATACAGAGATGCTTGTAAATAACTGAACAGCTTAAATCAAAAGAAATGATGTCATTTTTCAGCCTGCTCCTAGTGCTGCCAGGAATCTTTAGCAGTAGCCTGTTTACACAGTTTGCTCATAGCAGATATTTATTAGCCGCATTCAGAGAACGGTGCAGTGGGCTGAAGCTGGTGAAGGGCAGGCGTATGTTTATGCAGGTGGCGGTCAATGAACATAGTAGGAGTCATTTCAGCTCTTCTCCTGCCGCTTGCTCCTTTGTTTATCTTTGTGCGAGCAACATTAACTCCAAGGGTCCAACTTATTCAGCGCTACCTAAAATAATGACTCTTTGATTGCAGTCAACCTAAAGTGGCTCAAGGACTTATTAGCATCTACGGACCTATGTAAATCATTATTATTATTTTTTATTATGCAAAAGGTACATTTGATTGATTTAATGCACAAATACCACAGGGGGGCCATTGGCAGCTTGTGCTGAGTAAGTGGACATGTGGATTAAAAGCCTTGGTTTGAGCATTTAAACAGATCTAATTAACGTCATCATTTTTCCTTTCCTTTTCCAAAGTGTAATTTGGAAACAATCAGCCAAAATGTAATAGTTGGCTTGAATCTTCCTGCGAATGGCTCACCCCTTCAGGATATCCTGGTCCACCCCTGTGTGACGTCCATTGACTCTTCCATGCTTATCTCAAGCAGCGTGGCTTTGACAGATGATTCTGCTTTCAACGGGCCGTACAAATTTCCATTCATCCCTCCTTATGATTCCTTCCAATTGTGTTACTACACGTCGCAGGTAAATAATGAATCAGGAAGCCTGATTTATACCACAATGTGTATTGTATAGGATAGTTGCACCAAAAATAAAACATTTATTTGAACACAGAAGGTATGGACTTACTCTATAAAAAATAGTTCCATGCACATTGACTTATCATAATGTAGCAAAAAAATGTTCTATCCATAACACACGCTTATTTCCCCTTTTAATTGCAGGTACCAGTGCCACCAATTTTGGGTTTTTACCAGCTGACAGAAGATGGGCATCAGGTACAGATATCTGTTAAACTGAAGCTTCATGAGAGTGTGAAGAATGGATTTGATTACTGTGAAGCTCATATACCTTTCTTCAACAAGTAAGATATATTTGTCTATATAAAGTAAATAACATATATATATATATATATATATATATATATATATATCTCAAAAACAGACATAGATCCTCTGCACTCACCATGTACAGACTGGGGTGCAAGAGGGGGTTGCCCACATTGTATAGACAAGAAAACAGGGATACTCTGCACTCTCCAAACACATAATTAATGCTGTACCAAGTACTGTTCTATATTAAAAACAGGGAATGTTCGTTCCACATATTGCAATATATGTTAAGCTGACCAACTCACGCCAAAGTCTTCCCATTCTGGTCAGTCCTAACATGATCAAATGCTATGCTATTTTGTCTGGGCTTAAGGCTTACCTGCACACAGCTTTTAAAGGCAAGTCTTTCCCAAGCACTAGCAGCCATGGGAGACCTGGGACTCACCTGACACAAGTTGGAATTAATTAATGTAAAGAATGGGGTGCAAGAGTCATGGGACTTACATTGTATAAACAAAAACAGACATAGGTCCTCTGCACTCACCATGTACAGACTGGGGTGCAATGTATAATGTTGCTTTACCAATGCATCTAAGATATGCTAATTCCTTATTTATGTCATTCACTGCATCACATTACCACTGCTGTTACACTTTACCCCCCAGTATGCTCCCAGTATACTCTTACTAAGTACATTCTCGCTTGTTCAACTTTATTTGTGTGTTTCCTTTTTTGTTATTAATAATACTTGCAGTACATGGAAGACAGTGGAAGGTATCAAAGGAAAATGCAGATAAATTATCTACAAAAAATACCTCTGTATCAGCGCAGTATTTTTTGTAAATCAAACATTTTTATTAAAAAAAAAAAAACAATTCCGATAGACATACGAAAAAACATTGTACCCGCTCTACTCGGTAAAACTTTCAGTGCAATATTTAATAAATAATAATAATTTGGCTGGTTCAGATTTTTTCAGAATCCTCCCTTGTACTGACTGTTATTTCTTCTCTTAAATTGTACTATTACACAGTCACTGTATAAATTCAGTAGAATAAGTTTTCCCATATGTTACCATCAGAATCCATTAAGTATATATACCACTGCAATGGAGAATAAAGATTTAATTTTAATGTATGCATCATAAACGAACTTTACACTGTGGTCTTTCTGCAAGTGCAGTCATTTTACCATAAGATAATCTATTTTACTTACAGTGAAGGCTGATATTATGAAACCAAAAGTGGGCAGTACACTATGATTGGATTAACCAATCAGTCACAAATATGAATTCTAAACCGGTTGGTTTGTTTACTGGTATTATTCTCTAAGGCTGGCTCTTGTAATTGTCTCTCGTTGGTTGTCTAACTTTTACTAGACCGATCAAAGCTGATTGGTTGTTATGAGTTAATGCAAAATCCCCCAATAATGTATTGTTAGTAAATGACCATAATTGGTGCTAATTCTTGGTCTATGTGTCTCTAACTGCTTTTGAATACTTATTAAATTGTACGTCCAAAGGTTCTTACAACCGTGGTTCAGTATCACCAACCATTCATCCTGTGTTGTGCCACTCCTTCCTCTTTACGTTGTGATCTCTTAACTCTCAGAATAAATTATAAAATATAAATAAATAATACTATTAACTTACAAGAATATTTTTACTTCTCTTTCCACTTACATTTTAACTGTATTATGTTGCCTAGTTCTCCTATCCAACCCATACATTCTTCCTATGTCCTATCTGTTCTTATTACCTCCTATAATGCACACCTTCACTACAGCATAAGTGATTTATATACGCCGTTATCAGTCATCCAGGAAGTGATGATGACTATTTCTGCACCTGTAGACATATTCCATTTAGCGATATAAATACACTGGACCTGATTCATTAATAAAAGTACTCTTTTTTTTTTTACTTACATTTTCTCCTGGACAAGACCAGGTTACAATGCAATGGGTGCATATTAGTTTATTATTTTGCAGATAAGAAAAATACTGGCTTTTTTTCCTAGATCAACTTTAAATTTCAGTGTACAAAGAAGCTATCGAGTATTTTTGTGCTACAAGAAAAAACAGCCAGTATTTTTGTTATGTGCAAAATAATACATTAATTTGCACCCCTTGCATAGCTAAATGGTTTTGTTCAGAAATCTTAAATAACAAAACTTACTCATTGGGCTAGATTTACTAAGCTGCGGGTTTGAAAAAATGGGGATGTTGCCTGTAGCAATTAATCAGATTCTAGCTATCATTTTGTAGAAGGTACTAAATAAATGAAAGCTAGAATCTGATTGGTTGCTATAGGCAACATCACCACTTTTTCAAACCCGCAGTTTAGTAAATCTAGCCCATTGTCTTGCTTAACTTTCTTTAATGAATCAGGCCCAGTGGCTCTGATCAGGAGCGTTCACAAGCTAGAGGAATAGGTGGCACATAACGCTTTGTTAAGTTTGAGATGTGGTCCACACAAAGGATGATGGGGAGAAAATGTGACTTACAAAGGATAGGGTGGAGGACTGAGACCAGTTAAGGTTTTGAGAGACTCAAAAGGAATAAGCTCATGTGCTGCTCACCTACTCTAATCTCCATAATGTATCATTATTATTTTGCATTCCAGAGGTCAGATAAAGCATTTTGAATACAAAGTCAGTCACGGGCAGCTTGAATTATCAAGAGAAAAGAGTCTTGTCGTTTGGGTGATAGGTAAGTATTGATGTTTGTAATAAATAATAAAAACCGTAAGCTTTTGTGTGACAGTTTTTCAAAAAACATACAGCAGCAGCACAGGCTGATTCCTTTGTCGTGCAGAATATATCCACAGCTGGGAAACAAGTGGTGCTGAGTTTCAGCAGATTCTAACAAAGCAATATGATGATATGCTTGGTGTTTAGTCCTGCCTTCATACATTGAAATTTTGTTGTAGTTTTATTTCAGCTGTTTTTATAGCAATGGTAGGAGACTAATAAATGGTAAACAAGTGAACTAATCTATACAAGGAGTAGCTACTAGATAAGGTAAAGGATAGTTGGATAGGGTCCCTGTTCACTGAGATTATGCTGCCCTAGGGGTACTTTATAGGCACAAGTCTGTTAGTGATCTGAGTTAAGGTTTATGGACTTGCAAAATTGTGTTTTGTTTATGAAATTATCATTTCCAGGACAGAAGTTTCCAAAATCTTTGGAAATTTCTCTTTCGGGAACTGTGACTTTCAGCTCAGAACAACACCCCAAAGACCCTGTGGACCCAATTTGTGTTGGGCATACAGCTTATGTTAAAGTAAGTGATATCTTTATTATTCATTCTTTTTACACATGATATTCCCCATAAGATACATTGATATAAGCAACACTTACTTAGAATTATTTCATTATGCATTGCATAGCTATGGCTGTATCTCAGAATAAATAAAACAAATATGACACTTACCTGCAGAACAACACTCCCCACCCTGAAATATAAGGAAATTACAAGTCACTGAACAACAGTGATTTACTGTATGCTACTATACAGGTTTAAGGACTTCAAACATACATATATATATATATATATATATATATATATATATATATATATATATATATATATATATATATATATATGCACTCAATTCACAATAAGTAAATCAAAGCTTAAAAGGCTGCTATAGTCCGTAATTCAAAAAACAGGATCCATAGTTGTTCAACAAGCGAACAGACCAGCAATAAGAAAAATACAAAATGTAATAGAAAAAAGTAGAAAGGTACATCACAGTAGTATGCCCCCTGCTGGTCTGTTCGTTTGTTGATCAACTATGGATTATATACATATATATGAGAGAGAGGGGGACAGATAGATAGATATATATATATATATATATATATATATATATATATATGTGTGTAAAATATGTGGTGCATTGTTCCTTATAATATTTGAGTATTAGTGTGTGTGTGTGTGTATATATATATATATATATATATATATATATATAAGTATAATATATTCGTATTCGTTTTCTACGTAAATTAAACATTTCAGTATTTTTATTACACTTTGTTCACCTATGCTTTTGTGCACTTGTTTTTGTTTCATTATGTATTTTGTTAAGGAGAGAACAGAAAGCTGCCGCACAGCTGTGTTTTGTGTCAGTGGCAGGCTGCTTGGGACAGGGACAAGGTGGTAATTATACTTGTTAGACTCACCCCTGGATGTATTATGAGCACTCAGTGCAGTGACTAAGATGATGAAAGAGAGAAAAGAAGCAATGAAGCTTTAGCTATTGCTTAAACACAGTAAGGGTGACTTACAAAATTGGAAAAATGCAATTTCTGAGTATGCCTATTTTTCAGCAGTGTGACTATGTGTCCACTCATTGCATTCATAGGTGCACACCTATATTTTCTTTTTAGGAGCTGCCCCTGGGAAAATCGGATGTGCCTAGTTTTGTACGATTGCAGACTGGAATGATGAAAAGTGTAAAAACATCTCATCAAAATTCATATTATTATGACTTTAGGATCATTACATGAAACTTCATTCAACTCTTCTCAACAGCAGATGCAAAAAGTTGCCCCAATCAGTAGTCCCCACATCTTGGTGCACAGGTTCATGCACATCCTGTAAAACAGATGCATTTGCAGTAAAATAGGTGCATGACATCAGAAAATGACACAGACACTGCAGGGGTACAGTTCTGCATGTTCGTACATGGCCTTTGTGTACGTATAAGTGTGAAATATATGGTTATGGTTGAGGTGTGTCCTAAAATGGACACCATAGTAAAATATATTGTTATTTTTTTTCTCCTCACTAGTCACCAAAGAGTAATATAATAATCAGCAGGCTACTGTCCACTTAAACAGCTATGTGTGTTCATTTTATGTCCCCAGCTGTTCTTTAGAATCCCTGACTACAGCCTCACTGGATGTTATACTGACCAGCATTCTGTCCAGGTCTTTTCATCAGCAAAGCACAAAACTGTAACAGGTAAGAGTCCTTTTATATTCACTTTAAATTACTCATTATTGTGTTAGATAGAAGGGTAGATCCTGGCAAAAACGAAAATGGGTTTAATTGACATTAAATTAAGTTAGTTCCTCCTTTACAGCAGAATGGGGATTTACTCCAGGGCCTGTCCCATATTTCGGAAGCCACCAATTTACCTTATTTTGGGGACATGTAGGAGAACTGTTCCACTGTTACCTGAACAAGGTGTTGGCTGATAACAACCATTCAGATTTTGATTGTCCTGGAGGGAGGGGGCTTAATTGGTGCATTTTCTGCTCCTGTTTAGGAACGCCCTGTGTCATCACATTTGTGTTTTTTCTTCCTTATATTACAGCTCGGGAACTCATCTCTGCCGACTACTATATATGGAACTCCAAGGCTCCAGCACCCATTGTATGCAGATCATTCTTTGATTAACTTCCACCATTGACTATATTGTACATGTAACCAATCAAAATAGTTGATCAATAAATTGCACTTTATCTTGTAAATATATTTACAATGTTACAGGTTCACTAGAACTAAAATGTTTTGTCATTACATTCAGTTAACACAGGAAGAAATTAATATCGAAGGACCAATAAACCCAAAATATAAGCAGGCTTTATATTAAAGAAGAGGGTCAGAGCAGTATTCTTCAGTAGACCTGTGCATTAACAAAGCTGCAAATCTTTGCAGCTTTATAATGTATAGTAGGTTAATTGACTGCTATTAAATTGACCTTAGTCTGTGTGTGTGTGTGTGTGTGTGTGTGTGTTGTGTGTGTGTATGTTAGGGAATTTAGACTGTAACCTACAATGGGGCAGGGACTGATGGGGGTGAGTTCTCTGTACAGCGCCCCGGAATTAGTGGTGCTATATAAATAGCCGATGATGAAATCTGTGGCCCTAGATTTCTAGTAATAGAAAAGGTGTACGTATAGGCAGATGCCGAATGCCACCACTTCCAAGCACATAAAAACCAGGTAATTTTGCTTGTTAAAGAGGCTCTGAGTCCACCACCAAACCAGGAATGTCCTTCTAAAAGCACAGTCATCAACCTTGAAGCTCCGTTTTTCTCCGCAACATCTAATGTCTACCAGTGTGTGCACACTTAGGTGCTAAGATATTTGGAGTTGCTGGAGTCCTCGTGGGCTGTGGACACTCTTGTTTCACAACTATCTAGAAGGACTATGGTTTCTCTCCTGCATATGGCGTCCTCCAAGAACCTCTTGGGCATGGTAAGATGGTCTTCTATTGGCCGTACAATTAGAAAACTATCAGTAAGAATAGCAGAACATCAGCGTAACATTCTCAATGAGATAAAGACACATAGTGTCTCAGAACACTTTTCTCTTTCTCATGAACATGACCCTTCAACTCTGAGTTTTACGGGTATCTACAAAGTTAAAAAACCTTGGAGGGGAGGTGATTTCATAAGGTTGATTTCACAACATGAGACCAGATTCATATATACGCTTAAAACTCTGAACCCCCAAGGCCTGAACATTGATTTTGATCTTAATCACTTTTTATAAACATCCTTCATTAGGAAGCCTTGGCTCTATTTGTATAACATCTGGTGCCACACGTACAGCTACTTGTTTAATCACACCTAATCCAACCCATTTTGAGTTTATTGCCATAAGCATTGTTATTTTCATTTGCCTGTCATTTATTATAACTATAGAATATTTTGCAACTATTTACCCTCCCTTTCACGATGTATGTTTGAAGAGGAGACTTAGGGAGTGACTGCAGATATGTCACTCTAAGATTCCAACCAATGAGAGACTTTTTAAACACCAATGAGAACAGTACTTAAGCTATTTGGAAGTGCTGCCGTTTTCATCGCTCACACAATATCCCTGAGGAAGCCCCCAGCGGGGTGAAACATATAGGCTACTTTATTGACACTTATTTCACTTTTGGACATTGTCTCTATCATCTACCATTCTTTGGACAGCAGACCGCCGAAAAATACTCTAGGCGCAAGCGCGGACACATCGCAGCGCTACAGCGGGTCCCGCTATACAGCTTCCGGCTGCAAGCAATCCCCACAGAGAGTTGTGGCTCACAGACTTTACTTAAGAAATCCGCTTCAGTCAACATCTTCCCATTAGAGAAAGGATCGCCGACGCTACACAAGGCGCATGTGCGAATTACCTGCACCGTTCAAGCGTGTCCAGAGGAACAGTCTACGGCTGTGGGAGATCTCTACACCTGGAGAATAGTTACAAACAGAAGCACCAGGACGAGTATATCTGGGGAGGAAGGGAAGTGCACTACCCACCCTTCCCAGTCTACATTTAGGACTTTTGCCTTGTTATTTTTATTGTTATTTTTGCTGGTTTTATACACCAGTATCCAGTGGTTAGCGGCTTAATTCTGGTATCACAAATTTAAGGACTCCAGTGCTACTTTACAGCCCCCACTGGTATATCTATCTATTCCAACTGAAAAGTGCTTGGATATCCATTTATCTATTTTCGTTATTATTGTTTTTCCTTTTTGAACTGTGTTCATAATATGCCTGGTTTGATGCCATAATACAGATTATACTTTACTCAATTTAGATCTCTGTTATACATTAATTTTATTCTGTTTTGCGCTGGGGGAATTACGTACGATTGTCATGGCTTATCTAGGAGTATAGACCAACTCCTATCTCTTTGTTCCCCTGGCTGCCTCATTTCACCCTCACTTGGAAAGCGCAGATCCCCTATTTTTTTTTCATTGCTTTCTGACCCTTGTTCGGCTCTTAGGCCAGCCTTTGAAGAAAAGTAAATAAACCATAGTCTATAGCCAAATTTGGCAACCAGGAAATTGAGTCATGTCCCACAAATGCTTATGCTGACTAATTAGTCAGTAATTGTTACGACTCTGTCTGTTCTTCGCTTGTGACCTTGATCTCTGCCTGGCTATTTGGATTAGAAAACACAGGAAAAGGGGGGAAACGAGAAGCAGCCAGGAGTAAACAGATGAACTGCCCAGAGCACAGCTTGAGGCAGGTATTTGAAGCAGTGTGACAGGTGCAGTTCTAATTAGGCATCATTCAAGGAGATTAACTCCTTCAGGCATGTAGAAGAGTTCAGGAACAGAACAGCAGCACCTCTGGTGGTATGTAATACCTTCTTCTGATTGGTGCCCAGTTCATAAATTCCATGAGCCTCAGGTGGGAATTTGAAATGATCATTGTCCTATGGATTGTAAGCTTGCGAGCAGGACCCTCTTACCTCTCTGTCTGTCTGTATTACCCAGTATTGTTTTATTACTGTGTTTCTTCCCAGTTGTAAAGCGCTACAGAATTTGCTGGTGCTATATAAATAAATCTTGATGATGATAGAGCTTACAAGAACTTTCCAACCTATAAATCTAATTGATAAATCAAAGGCATCATTGTCCTTATAAATTTGCTATGTTCATAATTGTTGCACACCGTAGATGAGCAAAGAAACAGCTGTACAGACTGGAGCTTTGGTATACCAACGGCGATGGATAACAGCTTAATAATAAGACTAGTCGTGTGCTACAATAGTTTTTCGATAGGGCATAGATGGAGAATTGCTCCTATGAAGGGTTGTGATTTGCCATCATTAGAACAGAATTAATCACTGTGCAAAACAAATGCCACTATCGTCACTCAGCAAAAATAGCCAAACAAAATGTATTCTACTTAAAGTCAATAAATTGTCAGCGATGTGTTGTGTCCCTTTCATTTTATTCAAATGTAGAAATGGATCATTTCATTTTTATGGAAAAAAAAACAGCAACTGATATTTGTGAAGCAAGTATTGCATTTACCTTTCTGTTCAGCAGGTAGTGAGCAGCAGTCTAGTGTTCCTGCCTTTGGTGTTTTTTCAAGTTTGATTTATAATGGCAGCCTGCTACAGTTCTCAAACCATTTTACACAATGTCGCCTCCTTACAAATTTACTAACTAAGTCTCAAGGATCTGTTGGATTTTTCTCAGCAACAGAGCTAATTTAAAACACAGCTAGTTGGACCTCACTACTAACAAACCCAATGGGTCCCACGCGTTTTTTAATCAAAATGCAATGAGAATTTCAAACGGCATAAAACAATCCTTGTCGCATATGGGGCATCTTGCTTCCTGCACACAGTTAGGACAACAGTCTGGTGCCATCTTCAGGAACCTCTTCTCTTCTCAATGTCTGAGGTTCTAAAAAGACTGTTTTTCACCTATTGTTCTTCTCACTCTGCTGAAAAGCTTTTGATTTTGTCTCGAAATGTGTCACTTCAAGATACATTTTTGAAGACAAGGTCTGTTTCTCCAGTTTGGTAGATGACCTGTTTAATGTTCTCCCTGTGTCTGGGAACGCCTTAGTGTAATTAGCGACCTTTGCACTCCACGGCTAATCCCAAGCTAGTTTGTATTCCTTGCTCATCTTTAAGACCAGACCTTTCTTTTCTTCGCAGTCCACTGCCACAATTAAAGAAGAAACAGCTGCATTTCAAAGGGATTCCGATTCCAGACGCTTAATCGTGATTGACAAGTTCTTATACTAAGCTATACGAAAATAAGAGAGTCCTTTCTTGGGTTAAAACTTCAATCATTTTCCATAAAATTATCTCAATATGGATTTTATTAATTTTCTTTGATAACGATTCTTTGCATACATTTAATTTGAAAGATGCTTTGAGTCTTCAGTGTGCCTAAGAGTTTCCTTTGAAGGCCTGAATGGTATCAGGATTTCGTTTGTATCAGGAAATATTGATAGCGCAATGAAACCTGGATGCTGGTGTTTAATACCAGGAGAGTAGACTTCTTGTTAAGCAGGTGCATTGTCACATCCACGTCTCTCTACAAGTAAGTTTCACAGCTGGTCAGTAGAGTATTTTATGTAAAATGCAAATAACCTCAATATCTATGCTTAGTATTAATTTTGTTTAAGCACATGATTCTGAAGTTCAAATTATTTTTTTCATTTTGTTTTATATTTATAAACATTTGTATTTTTAGTTATTTTATCAGACTGAAGTTCACCATGTGGTGGATTGACTCCCAACTCGCCAGCATTCAGTAAATTTGTATAGATCTATACTTTTTGGAAACTATGTAACCTGGAGGTCATTTACAAAGTGCCAAAGTGGCTATGAACCCACCGTACACCTGGATTTCCACCAGGGTACATAGATTTGCTGAGCAAGATGACTGCATTTGTGGTGGAGCAGCAGTCTGCTCAGGCAAAGGGGAGCAGTTGGGTGGAGTGAAGGTGTTCTAGCGAAGTACAAAGGTAGTGCAGTGGAGAAACGTGTTTTGTGTAGCAGAGCCGGAACTAAGTTTTATTTAGACGAGCGAGAGTTCTTTAAAAGGGTGGAGAGAGCGCATTTTCTTGAAGGTTCTTTGGCGTACATTGCCATTTCCACTGCATAAAAGGACTTGAATTCTAAAACCGCTAAGAACTTGGGGAGATCATGTCTTGTCCTATACTTGAAGCAAAACGTTTCCTGTGCACTGTGTGCAAAAAAATGAATTCAAAAATAGTTTTTAAAAAATAGACAATGGGTCTTTCCCCAAATTTTTTATTCAATTATATATTTTTTTATTATTATTATTCTTTTGGTATATTGGGCAGGTTTCTTAGTGGGCCCTCTTTATTATACTGCTGGGGTTGAAAAGTTGCCACAATATTGTTAATTACCCCATTGCCCACCCAAGGATGGTTGTGAAAGACACAAGATTTGTAGCCCGAGGAATGGGGAGGCGCTGCCTTTTTTTGTAGGCCCCCATAGTGACACCAGCAAAGCGTTAACCTGCATGGGGCTGGTTGGCTGTCGCTATAGCAGGGACAGCCACTGCTTGTAGTCTCCCTGTGATAATGGGAACCAGATGACTATAGGAGCTGGTTGAAGATTTGGGGGATGGGTGCACCCTATCCATTTTGAAATTCTTTTTTTTTTTTTTTTTTTTTTTTAAGCAGTGTACATAGGTGTTGTTTTATATTATTTGTATTGGCCTTTAGCAGAGAAGCACATTTCTAAGTGCAATAAAAAGCTGCATACATACAAAAGTGACACATGCAATAAAAACAGTAAATTAGGCATAACCGAGCGATATTTTACAGTTTATTCAATTTAAAGCGGTAAGACATCTGACATGTACACTTATTGACAGCGCACCTCGTAATGTGTTTTCATACCTCTGTACATTCATCATCATCATCATCATCAGCAGCTATTTATATAGCACCACTAATTCCGCAACACTGTACATACAGAGAACTCTCTCACATCATTCCCTGTACATTGAGGTGCACTTTTGGTTTGTGGAGGCTTCTAAAAGAAGGTGTGCACTGGGCTGACTATCGAAGCATGTCGGTACAGAAACAGGTTATTTAACAGTGCCCTTTCTGTGCTCTTTGTAAATTACCTCCTATGAATGTGAGTTCACCATTTATTTAATTAAAGAGGTTGTCCAACTTCAGATGCCTGGAGTTTTGGGCATGTACATTAAGCAGCGTTGTACGGCGAATATCTTTCATATTCTCTACCCCATTGAAACTTCCACCTATATTCCCCCCACAGACACATACATGTCAGTAGCATTTAACCTATCAGTATGATCTGGACTCATGACCCAAGTCAGTATGTAACATAACCTAATCAACAAAAGCGAAACATTTATATATCTAATATTATTATATCTAAAGCTAGTAAAGACACTTATATTTGTCAAAGGTTATGCATTATTGAGCTAAATAACCAGAGAAATAAATGGAGTGTTGATACGCAATTAAATAAGTGCACCATTCCTCTGCAGCATAGCAACAAGAGACATGCTTTTCTACTCTCAGAGTGACTGGCAACCTGGCAGACTTGCATTGTACATATACACTATATATTGGTTGATTCATACACAGGGACAATGATGTCACAGTAAATGCTGTATTGTCAGCTTTTTGACCTGTAACAGATCCCATCGGGACACTGTCCTGGATCATGATGGACATATTGGGGCATATTCAATTGTCCGCGGTTTCCCCCACGGAAAAACTATTACCGGTATTACGGTAATAGTAAGCCAGATTTCAGCTCGCAGCTCCCTGAGCCGCGAGCTGAAATCCAGCCAGAAAAGTACCGTAATACCGGTATTTACGCGCACTATTACCATAATGACGGTAATAGTGCGCAGGGTGCGTTACTTTTGGCTGTAACACCAACAATTGAATATGCCCCCTTTAGTTAAAGGCCAATTACACCCAAAACTGAAAATTTGGTTTTAGGGTAGGGTAGAATATCCTTAGTAAGACCTGATCCCAGATGGTTATTTACCTGGGGTCGACATTCATACAATGCAGAAGGTCCCCTGACTGGCGCACACTTGGTGCTGCTTGCTCACTTTCACTTTTTTTACAGAATGTGACCACCAACAGCACACTGCCAGTGAGGGTGAGCTAGCAGCACTAGGCATGAACCAGTCATGGGTGGGACTGTTGGATCAAGAGAACGCCAGACCCCAGGAAAGTCATCCTCTGGATCTGCTTACTTGGATATTCCATTCAAACTGTATATACAAGAAGTTACCTTTAGGTGTAATCATGTCGGTTATCATGTTATTTTATATAGCGCAACCAATTTCACAGCGCTGTAGAAAAAATATTTGTCATTCACATCAGTCCCTGCCCCACAGAGCTTACAATCTACAGTATCATATATATTATTAATTTCAGTAATACTCAGCCATTGAGATATATACATTATATTCGTGTGAAATTGTGGCTTTACTTGCTCTGTAAAGTTTAAAGTGTAGTCAATAACCTCTTCCCCTGATATTAGTTTTTTGTTTAAAACCCCACTGTAATGCTATGGCTGTGGATTGCATGCTTTACGTTACATAAGAACCACCACCTACAAATGTATGTATCTATAGCAATCACTCAGCAATTTTGTGCGAGGCAAGATACATCTACCCAGATCTGATCATACCTTTTCCATGACATTTCCTTTCCATTACACCACTATGCCTTCCACTTTTACTTTGACACACTTACTCTGAATGTTTCTGTGCTGTGAAAGGTAATTCAGCAAGTAGCTGAACTACCAATCACAGAGCGGACTGCTTTAAATTGTGCACATTGTGCGTCCGACCCTCTCGTTGGACTGGCTTCATTAGCAAAGCGTTGGCTCTGCCTCCTATACCCAAAGTATGATGAAAGCTAATTAGTGATTGGCTATTATACCTAATAAAACATACATGTAAGCCTAAATTAGACCCAGATAACACTCTATCTAATAGTTCCAGTTTACAGAGCATATCCTTCACAACCTGTTCTCACCCCGAAGGTTCTCGTACATTTAAGACCAAGGGCTAGATTTACTAAGCTGCGGGTTTGAGAAAGTGGGGATGTTGCCTATAGCAACCAATCAGATTCTGGCTTTCATTTATTTATTACCTTCTACAAAATGACAGCTAGAATCTGATTGGTTGCTATAGGTAACATCTCCACTTCTTCAAACCCGCAGCTTAGTAAATCTAGCCCCAAGATGTAAAATAAACGTACTAAAAAAAAAATAGTAAAAAAAATCCATGATTAAAATAATTTATTTTGAACCCACTCACCAGCTCAGTATAACCACATCAGTCATTGTTTGTAAAGTTTACACTTTTTAACAAAGTATTACATTCTCATGAAAATATTCGGTTATCTCACACAAAATAATTACCACCCCAAAATTTTCTAAAGAGACTACAATTGGAGAATTGAAGAAAGTTAGGAATACTGAAACGATTGTTGGGCATTTGTATTGATATGTTTTCACTTATTTTCAAAATCAATGTTTTACTAGTGCTGATCTGTTCCTTTGAACACTGCTGAACTATACTTACCTTTTATTGACCTTGCACAGTCATTTTTTTTTTCTTATTTCCTTTATATACAGTGTATAAACGTCATTAGTTCTGTGCAATTAATCAAAAAAACTACCTTTTTTATCTGAAATTATTTTTGATATATAATATATTAAAATTATTTGTTAGACTGACTTGTCTCTCTGTTGTTCGTTTTTAAGGTGGATTAAAAAAGTGCTGATTCATTTCTTTTTCTTTTTTCTATTTGGTTACATTTACTTGGGTCTCCACTTTTATTTAGTAGATTACAGCGCCAGTGTTGTTGTTTTTTTTTGCATTTTTGGATCTGCAAGACCTTTCATCTACAATAAACTTTCTTAACAATTAACTATAGCCTTTATGTATAAAGTGCCAACATGATACGCAGTGCTATAAATTGACTTACTCCCGTTTACATAGATAATGTGGGTGAATTCACAATGTGCCTGCCCAGACACCAAACCTACTCAATTGCACTGAATTCATACATGCATCTGACACGTGGGCCCCCTTACCACTTGAAAAGCGGAAATCAAGAGGGAAGGGGCGGATTAATCTAGATCATGTACAGTAAGGACATGTTCACGCAGACGTGGCTACATCAAATGCTGTGTTTAGCATAAGTACGGATGTTTTCAGACACATCTTTTGCACCTGTTACAGGGCAGCAATACAAATTATTTGCTGTTTTAAAGGTATGTGAAAAGTTTGTTTTTGTTTACTACCTACCACGCTTGTGTCTCGGTAGCAAGAATGGAAAAACTGTACGCATTGAAAATGTATTTTCAATATACCTTAAAGTGATATTTATTTAGTTAGTTTAAAACAATGGATTAAGTTTTTTAAAAAAAATCTAAAGAATATGGAAACACTGAAAAAAGTTTTCTTTACATTTTTTTTAGTTTTTTAAATTTTATGTGGTTTGTTATTATAGTGTTACCATTTGTTGTTTTAATTTATGATTATATCAACGTCATGTGCATTCTGATTGAATTCATTATAAATACACAAGTACTAAACATAGTGCAATTGCACCTGTATTTTTGTCTACAGTTAAGGAAAGTATGCACTGTTCTCCCTCTATTTACATCATAATGTACAGTCAGGTCCATAAATATTGGGACATCGACACAATTCTCATATTTTGGGCTCTATACATCACCACAATGGATTTGAAATGAAACAAACAAGATGTGCTTTAAATGCAGACTTTCAGCTTTAATTTGAGGGTATTTACATCCAAATCAGGTGAACAGTGTAGGAATTACAACGGTTTCTATATGTGCCTCCCACCTTTTAAGGGACCAAAAGTAATGGGACAAAAACTAAACAATCCTACATCAAACTTTCACTTTTTAATACTTTGTTGCAAATCCTTTGTAGTCAATTACAGCCTGAAGTCTGGAAGGCATAGATATCACCAGACGCTGGGTTTCATCCCTGGTGATGCTCTGCCACGCCTCTACTGCAAATGTCTTCAGTTCCTCCTTGTTCTTGTGGCATTTTCCCTTCGGTTTTGTCTTCATCAAGTGAAATGCGTGCTCAATCGGATTCAGGTCAGGGGATTGACTGGCCATTGCCTAACATTCCACTTGTTAGCCTTAAAAAACTCGTTGGTTGCTTTTGCAGTATGCTTCGGGTCATTGTCCATCTGCACTGTGAAGCGCCGTCCAATGAGTTCTGAAGCATTTGACTGAATATGAGCAGATATATTGCCTGAAACACTTCAGAATTCATCCTGCTGCTTTTGCCAGCAGTCACATCATCAATAAATACAAGGGAACCAGTTCCATTGGCAGCCATGCATGCCCATTCCATGACACTACCACCACCATGTTTCACTGATAAGGTGGTATGTTTTGGATCATGAGCAGTTCCTTTCCTTCTCCATACTCTTCTCTTCCCATCACTCTGATACAAGTTGATCTTTGTCTCATCTGTCCATAGGATGTTGTTCCAGAACTGTAATGGCTTTTTTAGATGTTGTTTGCCAAACTCTAATCTGGTCTTCCTGTTTTTGTGGCTCACAAATGGTTTACATCTTGTGGTAAACCCTCTATATTCACTCTTGTGAAGTCTTCTCTTGATTGTTGACTTTGACACATATACATCTACCTCCTGGAGAGTGTTCTTGATTTGGCCAACTGTTGTGAAGGGGTTTTTCTTCACCAGGGAAAAAATTCCTCTGTCATCCACCACAGTTGTTTTCTGTGGTCTTCCGGGCCTTTTGGTGTTGCTGAGCTCTCCGGTGCATTCTTTCTTTTTAAGAATGTTCCAAACAGTTGATTTGGCCACACCTAATGTTTTTGCTATCTCTCTGATGGGTTTGTTTTAATTTTTCAGCATAATGATGGCTTGCTTAAAGTGACAGCTGATAGTGATAGTGACAGCTCTTTGGATCTCATATTGAGAGTCGACAGCAACAGATTCCAAATACAAATGTCACACCTAGAATCAACTCCAAACCTTTTACCTGCTTAATTGATGATGAAATAATGAGGGAATAGCCCACACATGTCCATAAAATAGCTTTGGAGTCGATTGTCTCATTACTTTTGGTCCCTTAAAAAGTGGGTGGCACATGTAGAAACCGTTGTAATTCCTACACTGTTCACCTGATTTGGATGTACATTCCCTCAAATTAAAGCTGAAAGTCTGCAGTTAAAGCACATCTTGTTAGCTTCCTTCCAAATCCATTGTGGTGGTGTATAGTGCCCAAAATATGAGAATTGTGTCGATGTCCCAATATTTATGGACCCGACTGTATCTTAAGGAACATCTGGATTTGAATTTGGGTGCAACAACGCAAAACATTGCATACTCTTTTTACACATGGAAGATACATACATTTTGCGTTCTGACTTGAATTGGGACCCTTATGTACAATTTTCATGGTACAAATGTTAAACAGGGCCCTGTCCAAATGAGCGTACAATCTAATAGGTGTGAGGAACACTTGATACATAGGAGCATATTCAAGTAGTGCCTCCAGACTGGTCGCGAAGACACTCCTGCGATGTAACATCACCGATTTATCTTCGCCCCCCCTTCCTGAAGAGGTGCAAGGAGAAACTGTACCGTAGTACTTAAAAATGTGAGCAGCTGTGATGTTTGGAGGAATATCACAGCTAATTGAAAATTACCTATAAGGTATTATGTTTTTACTGCTCTGTTGTCTACAGAATCCATTTCAGATTCTGATGAATGTCAGAGTTGTGTTTCTGTGTGCTGGAGGTTGCTAAGCAACTCTATTCACCCTGCTTCCTGAGCCGCTAACAAGGATTCCATGTTGCAGTTTATTCATCAGCTCTTGCAAGACTCATCACTGCTCACCACCTAGCAGCTGATGAGCCAAGATTTTTTGCTCTCGTGATTTCTACCCGGCAGCTGATTGTTCAGAACTTATATAAATATACTCACTGCCATATTTGCCTTGTTGGTGTTAGGCTAGTTCCTGTATCTTTCCCTTATATATAGATTGGTCTTCTGTTGCTGGATTCAGTGTGTTGGACCTTGGCTATGTTCACTGGACCTTGCTGTTGGCTCTCTGCCTACCCTTGAACTCTCTGCCTGTTTATTGTCCTTGTGTACCTCTCCTGCCCTCTGACCTGGCTTGCCAGCTGAATATCCTCTTTTGTGTCCTGTTTGTCTTGTTTTGTCTATGTGTTGCTCCATAGCTGTGCGTTTCCCTGACTCTACCTCACACACGGCTGTTAACAACTATACACTTATGGTATCAAGTCCAGAGGGCATCTGAGTCCCAATGAACAGCGCGGATCCGGAAAAGTTGGCAGCTGCCATTATGAAAAACATCCCGTGCCATAGGTTCTGTATAGGTGTTTATTTCTTATCAGTCACTGATTGTGGGGTTCATAACATAAGGTAGCAGAATAACAATTGTAGCTGGTGGTGGTGAAAGTGTGGTTACTGTAAGGGAGAACCATTATTAGCCACCAATAGTAAAGCAGCAGCAGTGGTGGTGTGGTACGACTTAATTGAGGAGAGACAGTGAAAGGTGGAGATATGAAATGGAAATTTGTTGTGGCAGCTACTGCCATGAAGGAGGCTATGGATACTCACTCCAGATAGCAGGTGACTGGATCATCAATATGACACTCTCCTCTATTAAAACATGATTTATAATTGTCTTATTTGGTAGTTCACAATAGTCCTAAATAGCATGGCAACCCATGTATTGTCCGAACCTATGCTAACTCTCATCTAGATCATCTAAGATTGTGGATTTCCAAATCTGAAATTATATGCAAATATTCTCTAAAAAAAAACATCACATTATAAGTCTCCCAAACTCCAGTCTCCTAAAGAGGTATACTCCACATTATACTCCGTTATCCTAAACAATTATACTCCACATTATACTCCAGTCTCCTAAACTGTTCTACTCCACATTATACTCCGTTATCCTAAACAATTATACTCCACATTATACTCCAGTCTCCCAAAGAGGTATACTCCACATTATACTCCGTTATCCTAAACAATTATACTCCACATTATACTCCAGTCTCCTAAACTGTTCTACTCCACATTATACTCCACATTATACTCCGTTATCCTAAACAATTATACTCCACATTATACTCCAGTCTCCTAAAGAGGTATACTCCACATTATACTCCGTTATCCTAAACAATTATACTCCACATTATACTCCAGTCTCCTAAAGAGGTATACTCCACATTATACTCCGTTATCCTAAACAATTATACTCCACATTATACTCCAGTCTCCTAAACTGTTCTACTCCACATTATACTCCACATTATACTCCGTTATCCTAAACAATTATACTCCGTTATCCTAAACAATTATACTCCACATTATACTCCAGTCTCCTAAAGAGGTATACTCCACATTATACTCCGTTATCCTAAACAATTATACTCCACATTATACTCCAGTCTCCTAAAGAGGTATACTCCACATTATACTCCATTATCCTAAACAATTATACTCCACATTATACTCCAGTCTCCTAAACTGTTCTACTCCACATTATACTCCGTTATCCTAAACAATTATACTCCTCCTAAACTGTTCTACTCCACATTATACTCCACATTATACTCCAGTCTCCTAAACTGTTCTACTCCACATTATACTCCGTTATTCTAAACAATTATACTCCACTTATACTCCAGTCTCCTAAACTGTTCTACTCCACATTATACTCCGTTATTCTAAACAATTATACTCCACTTATACTCCAGTCTCCTAAACTGTTCTACTCCACATTATACTCCGTTATCCTAAACAATTATACTCCACTTATACTCCAGTCTCCGAAACAGTTATACTCCATATTATACTCCAGTCTGATCTAGCGTTTTGTATGTTTTTTAAAGATGTCAACAGGGTAATCTTACACAATTATGTATTAACACTTAAACACTTGAAATATGCCCGGTATATTACTGAGCTTCCTTTATATTCTGCTCCCTTTACAACACCATCCTCACTTACCACCAGGGGCTAGATTTACTAAGCTGCGGGTTTGAAAAAGTGGGGATGTTGCCTATAGCAACCAATCAGATTCTAGCTGTCATTTTGTAGAATGTACTAAATAAATGATAACTAGAATCTGATTGGTTGCTATAGGCAACATCCCCACTTTTTCAAACCCGCAGCTTAGTAAATCTAGCCCCAGGTGTTTCTTTTTAGCGAAAGTGATTGAGATCAGCTCTTTATAATGCCACACTCAATATAATGTCAGTTTTGCCTGTTTTATAAGGGACAGTGTAAGATAAAGAACTATATTTGGACCTGTAATATACATATTAGGGCCTGATTCACCTTCAGACATAACTCCCGTTGGCATACTGGATCTTGCGTGAAATTGCTCTGCGTCTTATCAGAAACAGACCTTGTGCCAGTGAATACAATTGCATGTAATTCATGTCCAAACGCAAATGACTCTTCCGACTGCCTACGACCGATTCAAGCTCTGGGCATCTCTTAAGTACATGGTATTTAGCCGTGTCACTTGCGCCAGCTACGGGACTGGTGTAAGTGCTGACTGATAGTGATCCCTATGCATGACAGAACATGTGTGTGCAAGTAAGAGAAACTGTAAAAATGCATTGTATGTACAATACACATTAAGAACATTCTCATTTATGTATTTCATATTAAAAAAATAATGCGTTGGTACATGCTGATGGGACTTTATAATACACATATTCGTATCCCGCAGTCTGCTCTGTCTGTCTGCATATGGCAATAATCATATAGCAAGTGCGAATTTATACCCAGATTGAAATGGAAAGGTTTCTTGAGATCTGCTTTTACTGGAATATGGATGAACGAAAATTAACCTCCCATTTTATTTAAACGCAAATTACGTTCACATTGTGTATCAAGAAGAATCAGGCCCATTAATGTCAAGCAGTGGCTTTTCTGACTTTTGAATTGTTAATTTGCAAACATGATGGAATGTCCTAAATGCACATACATCATTCAGATTAGAACAGTATTCTGATATGTGGGCAGCACAGTGGCTAAGTGGTTAGCACTTCTGCCTTACAGCACTGGGGTCATGAGTTCAATTCCAGACCATGGCCTTATCTGTGAGGAGTTTGTATGTTCTCCCCGTGTTTGCCTGGGTTTCCTCCCACACTCCAAAAACATACTAGTAGGTTAATTGGCTGCTAACAAAAATGACCCTAGTTCCTAGTCTGTGTCTCTGTCTGTCTGTGTCTGTGTGTGTTAATGAATTTAGACTGTAAACCCCAATGGGGCAGGGACTGATGTGAATGAGTTCTCTGTACAGCGCTGCGGAATTAGTGGCGCTATATAAATAAATGGTAATAATAATAATATATAGATAGATAGATAATCCGCACTAAGTAGGTTTACAAACACTTTAAGACACATACATCACATAACATTTTAAACTTCACCTTTTCCGCATAAACTCAATCCACAATCCTTCTTTTAAATCTTTAAATAAGTGAGTAAATAAATTAGCTCAATATTTTTAAAAATATTTCTAAGCAGTAAGAAACACATTTTCTCCTAGTCCTTTGTTTCAGGTAATCTATATTAATATAGTTGAAATGTATCAAGTATTGAACTCCATCCCTTCAAGCAAATATCTGCAACAAGCAGGGAGTTTGACATACAATTTACATTTTGGTTCTCTGCAGGAAAGAGAAAGAAACAGAAGATAAACATGGCGGGCATTCTAGATGTAGATTTAAGCCCATCTAAAAACTTACTGCTGTTAAGAATGATAGAAAAGATTTGGAGAGAGCCTTGTGCCCTAGCTACCCGCTGTTGGATCTTCTCTGGACACCTAGGGCGGCTCGCCCATCTGTTGTATACAGGTTACGGTCCATCTTGGATGCCATGCAGGTATGGGATAGAATCATTGGGTTGCATGCCAACTTTGTACTCCCATCTCGTAACCTCTCTCTCCAGGCAGTGGGTCAACTTATCTCAGATCTAAACCTTGCTGTTTGGAAAGCCAGAGGGATTTCTTCAGTATCAGATTTGTTTGCCCAAGGCCTTTTTCTTTCCTTTTCTCAGCTCCAAGATCGCTACAACTTGCCATCCTCAGAAACATATAGATACTTGCAAATCCGACATTGGGTCAGAACTATCTCTAGGGCCCCCTACTCTCTTATTTCGCTCCCATCGTCTGTTATAAACAGACTGACAAAGGGTAGTGGTAGAGGTGGAATAACGTTTTGGTATCACTACATGTACTCTCTGATTCCCCCAACTAAAACTCCTGCACAAACCCAGTGGGAATCGGATGTGAACCTTAGGCTCACTGAGCAACAATGGGAAAGAATTTATATAACTTCCTACCGTATGTCCAAATGCATTAACCATACAGAGATGCAGGTCAAACTTCTCAACCGGCTGTACCTTACCCTGAAGCGGTTACACAGGTTCTGGCCAAGTCAATCAAAATTTTGCTGGCGCCAATGTACCCAAATAGCCGATATTTTCCATGTTTTCTGGACTTGCCCAGTGATTCAGCCGCTGTGGGGTGAGGTATTTGCTCTGATCTCAACTGTCTTAAAGACTCCGGTTGCCCTAGACCCAGTCCTGACTCTTCTCCATGTCTACCCGACTTCCATTCCGAAGCACGATCGCTACCTCTTGGGCCATATATTGATAGCTTCTAGAGCAGCAATAGCACAAAACTGGAAGTCTCAGGCCCCCCCAACCACTACCCGAATCATCTCTAAGATACAATATAGTTTTGAGATGGAAACAATAGATACGCCCTATTCCTCATCTGCATTAGCTCCCATCATGAGATGGTTTAGGTGGCATGAATACATCACAGATGGCCCTGGGGCTCCTCAAGAGACTCCCGACTTCCCAGCAGCTCATTCTCCAGCGGCCCTCATATAATCCCCCCAGCCTGTCGAGCAGTTCCAACCCCCCGATACCCCTGCCATGGTAGAAACATCTTGAGGAGGTCAAAATGAAGGTTGATATGTTTTGCAGTATCATTTTTTTTTTCTCTTAACACTAAATGTTAAATGTACATTGTTTATATAGTGTGCCTTATGTTAATCGAGTGATTCCTTTCCCCCGGCGTGGGTACTCCCCTATGTGCTCCCCTTTGTTTGTATTCTTCTCTTTTTTCTGTACCCCATATATCTTTAAAAATGTTCAATAAAAACATTGATGGGAAAAAAAAAAAAAAAGAATGATAGAAAAATGTTATATACCAACATCTAATTAGTAAAACCAAGTTTAGAACAATGAATGTTACTATGTTTTAGGTTGGGGAGGCAAACAATTGGTTGGTAAGAATCAGGGGTATAACTATCGTCGGTGCAGGGGATAAGATGACTACATTGCCCCCCCCCCCCCTCCCTGGCACCACCGCTTCCCGCTGATGCCCGGGTTCTGCACTCAAAAAAGAAGAGCAGAGGCTTCTCCTGATAAGGTGTCAGTCGGGTGCACTACGTGCATGATCTGAACTGCACATCTTCAGAAGAGGCCCACACTCTGCTTTATTGAGCACCAGAGGGCCCATAACCCAAATTTTGCTTTGGGGCCCTGTGATGCCCTGTTCATCCCCTGGTAAGAGTATTTCCCCTTTTATCAGAAGTTTCTTCATGACATAATGTTTTGCAATAATAGCCACAGGCCTCCTGAGATCACCAATCCACTGACGTGTGGGCGTTCCTGTGGGCAGGTATAACACTGTAGGACAGTGTGATGCTTGAAGCAATAGTCCTTGTAGATGGAAAGTCTTATATATCAGGGCTGCATCACAAAAAATAAAATCAGGCAAGGACCACTTAATTATTGATTTTAAAATATAAAGTGGATATTTTTTTTGTCAAAGGAGACTAACTCCACCCCCTTATACCATATTATTATGTTTTATTGTCCTCCTGTTTCCTGCTGCTAAGTATTTTAATTGTTGTTATATTTAATGCAAATGATTAAGATAGATCTAATACATAGAAGTGTTTTTATTTTACAATTATGATTGGGCCCAGGGGCTAACCCAGGATTTTTCTCCTTGCCCAAAACAAATATAGAGAGAGCTGGTGATGCTGTACTGTACAGCAGCCGCGGCAGTGCTGTATTGTAGTACAATACAGCACTGCCGCGGACGCTTCTGTGACAGCGCCGCGACTGCTGTACAGTACAGTACAGTGCTGCTGTGTAGGGGCAATGTTTAGTGCCCGTTCGTTCGCGGAGGGGACGGGTTTCTGGAGAACCAGAACCCCCCCCTGCGTGCGCCCCTGGGGCCTCTTTAATGGTGTCTGCCGTAATTGATTTTAATATATATCAAGAGGGACCAATAATAACTTTCTCATGCTAGCGCTGCTTTTTTGTTTATTAAAGGAAACGTGTCATATCTATTCTTCCACTGTTACGTTTACCTATCACTCCCAACATTTCAAATGTAAGTACAGGATTTCATAAGGCTGTTATTAACCAGTGGTGGGCACTGTGACCAGGATGACTGCATTCAAACTGTACCTCTTATGACTGTGCATAATGTGTGTCACATGTTCACACTGTCCAATCAGCAGAACAGTAGTCTTTATGGCCATTGGATGAAAGAGAGCGAAGACTCAGCTATATTAACGCACCAGGCTCATAGCATACCAGTGCAATTATTAGTATGGAAAAAAATAATGGTATGGGAGCCACAAGTGCACTTGTTTGTGATCCCATCTACTCACTAATCATCCCCCTAAACTAGTAGATCTGTGAGAGTCCCATGCCAGGTACCTGCAGATCTCAGGAGCAGTCACACCGTGTTCCAATGATACTTCTCCTGACATCGATAAGCCAGGAGGATTCCAATGCAAACATTACTCTATTATTTTATATAACAGAAAATCCACCGGCCTGTGCAACAGGGGCGGATCCAGACTATTGCTATACCCCGGGCGATTTTAGGGGGGGGGGGATTTAGACCCCACCCCCTTTCTAATTTCTAAGGCTGCCGGCGGCTGCACAGTATGTGCAGGTCCACTCGGCAGTGACAGTGTGCTGCCCCGCTGCTCTGATTGTGTTTAAAACACAATCAGAGCAGCCGGGCAGCACACTGTCACTGCTGAACGGACCTGTACAGTGTGTAGCCGCCGGCAGCAAGCCCCTGCTAGGGGGGGCGATCGCCACGATCGCCCCCCCTGGATCCGCCACTGCTGTGCAATCATCGCTTGTATTACAAACTAAGGCTGGGTACACACTACAGGTTTTTCAGCCACTTATCATGACAATCACACGATAATTGACTGTTCAGCCCGATATCACATCAGTGTGTACTCTCCAACAATGAACGATTATCGTTCCAAAGCACATTGTATCGTTTGATTTGATTTTTAAACCAGACTAAAAATCTTGTTCAACGATGGAACGATGTTGTTCCAATTCTGCAGTCTGTATGCAGTGTCAACCAGATCTCTAGAGTGTGAAGAGTCACAATCTTTTCAGCCGGTAGTTATGACAGATGAAGAGCACAGATCTTAAAGTAAATCTTGTAAAACATCAATAATATGTACACATGAATCGGCCTATCAGGAATTTCAGTTGCTGGTAAAATCATTCTTAATAACGCATCGGGAGAAATTTTCTGTAATGCGTACCCAGTCTAACACACCACTGTTTGCATTGCACCCATGGTTTGGCACCAAACAGTTCTGTTAGTGGGGGGGGGGAAGGATTGTTATAAAGTAATCTTAGGGTAGAATTAGCCTTTATAATATAGTACATAATAAGATGTGTGCACACAGGCTTCTATTTGATGGGTTCCACGTTCCCTATTATCCCATTTGAATACACATATGTATTTAACTTTATTTAACACAGCAATATACACCTATAAAAATACTAAACTCACAGAAATCATTATTTTTATAGCACGCATATTACGCAGCGCTGAACCGAAGGTATGTAATCACTCACATCAGTCCCTGCCCCATTGGAGCTTACAATCTATATTACCTGCAATAAAGACACACATATACACAGGTTCATTGGCTTTTTTCAGAAGCCAATGAACCTACCAGTATGTTTTTGGACTGTGAAAGAAAACTGGCGCATCATGAGGAATCCTACGCAAACACGGGGAGAACATTAAAACTTCACACCGTCGGAATCAAACTTATGACCCCAGTGTTGTGAGGCAGAGGTGCCACAAAGATGGGCTGCATCCAGAAAGATCTTTAAATTAGACCCAAAACAGGCAAATAGGTTAATAGGAACAGGGGGATCCAAAATGGTACACGATTACAAAATTAGGGCTTATTCTCTACCTAGGGTACACCCACCGCAAAATGCAGCGATGAAGGCAACAAATAGATCTATGATTGAATAAGGTGATGATATTTGCTGATACAGATTAGAATGCATTAACATAAATGATTGTGCTGCTTAATTTGAAGCCTATGACTGTAAAATAGGAAAATAGGGCCAGTTTTATATATATATATATATATATATATATATATATATATATATATATATATACATATATATACTTACATATATATATATATATATATATATATATATATATATATATATATAAAATCTCCTGTGAGCTCCCCACTTATGGGATTTCCTACCACGCTCAATCAGACTGTCCCACAGCCTTCAAATCTTTAGGTGCTCTTTGAAAAACCTTCTCTTTTTTTAGAGGTGACCTTATCCCCGATAACACTATTCACACTAATGCACCCTCACAACTGTCCCAATCTCCAATCTGAGACACACCTTGTCACAGCTGTGTCCTCTTCCACTTAGAATGTAAGCTCTCTAGTGAGCAGGGTCCTTTATACCCTCATACCCTTTGTTTTCATGTCTGTTTATTTTGTCTACCTTGTATGTCCCTGTTTTATGTATGTACTGTTTTGCCTACTGTACGGCGCTGCTGAGCACTGTGGGGCCTTACAAATCTATGATAATAATAATAATAATAATATATATATTTGCAAGAATGTCTTTATCGCAAATATTTGCATACTATACATTAAGCATGTATGGAACATAAGATGCATGGAAAACAAATGAATTTACTGTTTAATATTTTATTTTCTATTATTAATTCTTCAGCATTATCAAAATGAAAAAAAGAAATGAATTTAAAAGTTGAAAATAATTAAGATTAGCTCTACTGTAGCCGAATGCTAGGAGGCAAGCCTCATAAAATGAAATAATATATTTTGCTTTTTGTGATTGGTTTATTGAGGATTATGCTAGTAAATCGTAAGGAAATTCTTCATTAACAATGTGAATCTATGTCACTCTCAACGTTGAAGGGCGTGTAAGGTTTGGCAGAGTTTGGATGCTTGACACCAAACTGAAATCTACTGTTAGACTTGACCTTAATCTTTAAAAAAAAAAGTGCAATTGGAACATGTCAGTTAATCACTATTTTAAGACAAAAAGGTCACTAAAGGGGTGTTAATAAACAAATCCTTCGGTTTAAAGGACGTTTTCGGAGGATTACATTTTAAATTCGCACAAATCTGATTTAGGAGATGGTGAAAGTGAAATTGATCCATCCCTCATCCAAACTTTTGCAATACTTTCCTGTTCTGACATCATTTAGATAGTTAGCGGTATTATCAGATTAAGAGGCTTTGTACGTAGCTGCTGAAAAGAAAAGATGGTGAGAGCTAAACACGGGATGAATTCGGAACCTTTTAACCTGGCTGGAGTATGTTGGTCCCTCTTATGCAAATACATCCAATCCTCCTCTAAGTTCAGTGGAAATCATTTTCTTGAATGACAGGTTTATTCAGCGCGGATTCAGTTGGTGATTAATCCCCTCTTTGATCTAGGCTATTTCTCTTAACTACCAGTTACCTTGTTCTGACAAAGTGCATCTGAGATTAAGGAGATCACTAGAATACTAGTAGGCTGTGCGTCTATTCTCTATAACCTTTTTAAGCAAGGGCCAGGAATGTAATCTATTTTCGGCATTCAAAGCAGGCTAAATCTTTTCAGCTAAGTTAGGAAGTCAATGGAATATCTAATGAAGTTTGTTTCTTGCTTTGAAAAAAAAAAGGTAGCGTTTCCTTTGAATTTGGGAGATCTCCTCAAAGTAGAGATTGTGACAAATCTAATCATATTAATGTGAATGCAATTACATTTTCAATAACGAACAAAAGTATGTTCCCAGTGTTTGATTACTAAGTACTGGTATTTAGATAATAAAATTATGTAGCCATGTAATAAATACACAGTGATGAATATAAGGTAGATAAGGAGGTATGTTGATACCTAGTATATAAATGTTATTGAACATAAGGACAGTGGGCCTGATTCATTAAGCAAAGTTAAGCAAAAAATTAAGTACGTTTTCTGGACAAAACCATGTTGCAATGCAAGAGGTGAAAATTAGTTTATTATATTACACATAAGGAAAATACTGGCTGTTTTTCATGTAGCACACAAATACTTAATAAACTTGGGCCCGATTCATTAAGGATCTTAACTTGAGAAACTTCTTATTTCAGTCTCCTGGACATAACCATGTTACAATGCAAGGAGTGCAAATTAGTATATTAGTATATGTTTTGCACATAAGTTAAATACTGGCTGGTTTTTTCATGTAGCACACAAATATCAACTTTAAATTTCAGTGTACAAATAAGCTATCAAGTATTTGTGTCCTACATGAAAAAACAGTCCTTAATATTATAGAATGGTTCTCAGAGGCCCGGTCTGAGCTGTTAGTCCTCTCCCTTGATGCCGAGAAGGCATTTGATAGACTACATTGGGGCTACATGGAGGGTGTCCTTCTCCGGTTTGGATTCCATGGCGACTTCTTGAGGGCTATTTTGGCCTTATATTCCCACCCATCGGCTAGAGTGTTTAGTAACGGATTCCTGTCGGATAGATTCACGATCACAAACGGAACTCGACAGGGTTGTCCCTTATCCCCGTTGATATTTGTCTTGGCAATGGAACCTCTTGCCATATCCATTAGATCCTCACATCTGTTTCCTGGTGCCACTGTTAAAAATACCTTGCATAAAATATGTCTATTTGCCGATGATGTTCTGCTTTTTGTAACTGACCCGGGGACTTCGCTGCCGACCCTTCATAATATTTTAGACACATATAGCCGAGCTTCATATTATAAGCTAAACTCCACTAAATCAGAAGCCCTTCCAATAAATATTCCCCATGAGAAGGTGCAACTCCTTAAAACATCTTTTCATTACTCATGGAAGATGTCGGCACTGAAATATTTGGGTATTCAAATCACTTCCTCACTGGAAAATACGATTAATCTTAATTTTTCATCTCTAACCCTCCAACTTTCAACTTTAAGTAAATCCTGGGTCTGCAGCGAGGTCTCCTGGTTGGGAAGGATCGCAGCCTTCAAGATGATGTTGCTCCCAAAAATGATGTATTTATTCCGTACTATTCCTGTTTGTATCCCCAAATCTTTATTGGATAAACTGCATTCAGTTATGATATTATATGTCTGGAAACACAAACCCCCACGAATAGCCAGTTCTCGGATGTATTTGCCTAAACAACAGGGAGGTTTGGCGTTGCCAGACTTGTACAGATACCATGCGGCTTGCTTACTTTCTCAGCTTCGTGACTGGTCCCTCCCGATGCACCAAAAACCATGGGTAGACCTGGAGAAAGCTCTTAACCCGCATTTCCCATTGGCAGATTTGATCTGGGTTCCAAAAAATTGGCGCCCTGTAAATGCCCAATTACCAAAGACAACTAGGGACTCCCTGTTGGTGTGGGACAAAATGTTAAAGGCCAATTCTATGACTCTGGTCCAGACCAAAAATATCTCCTTAGCTGCAGTGGCTAAATTAATTCCTAATTTAAATCTCAGCCTATGGGTATCAAACGGAATAACCTCATTCTCTCAATTACTAGACGATCAGAGTTTACTATCTTTTACACAAATAAAGGAAAAATTTCACCTCCCTTCTCAGGAATTTTATAAATACCTGCAGCTCAGACACTGGTTTAATTCCCTTCCCAGACTAGGTCTACCTATTACATCACCACCGCCCTTGTTGTTCACTAAATTAACAAAAGGAGATAATAGAGCCAGTATTACCTTCTGGTACCGCTATACCCTCCCCTCTACATCAGAAAATAAAACCAAAATACAACTGCAGTGGGAATCTGACCTTCAACTAGATTTGGAAAGTGAAGATTGGGAAGCCATTTTCACAAACGCGTTCCGAATGTCCAAATGTATAAATCACACAGAAATGATGATAAAATTAATTAATAGATTGTATCTTACCCCAACTAGACTTCATAAAATGTGGCCTTCCCAGTCTAAACTTTGCTGGCGGCAATGCAATATACCGGGGGATTTGATGCATATATTCTGGAATTGTCCCCATATACAGTCGTTCTGGGTACAAATCTTCCAGCTAGCCAATAAGGTTACTAGACAAAATCTCTCTCCTACCCCGGAGGTTGCGTTACTGCAGCATTACCCCCCCCAGTTTCCATCATATGCTAAATATGTCTTTAGTCATATTCTGATTGCCGCAAGAGCGTCCTTAGCTCAAGGTTGGAAGTCACCACAGATACCCTTGATATCAAAAGTAGTGGCCAAGGTGCAATTCAGCTTTGAAATGGAGACAGAGGGGATGCCCTACTCCACTGCCACCTCGTCCCCGATAATGAAGTGGTTCAGTTGGCATGTGTATGTTACGGACGGAGAGGGAGCGCGTCCAGATCGAATAGACTCTGATTTACTACCTGCATCTCCTACACTTAGCGAAGTTCCCCAATGTCCCTATTAGTAGTTCCATGGTGACCATTCGACCAGTGTAACTTTCACGAATTGGAAGGGATCCTATTAGGTTCCCTCCCTCATGTGTTCAATATGGCTTAACAGCAGAATTGTTTAATGTGTTCCCCCCACTATGTACCCCTTCAATCCTTCCCCCTTTTTATTTTGTGTCCTTTCCTTACCCCCCATCCCTTTCTTCTTTCTGTACCCCATAATTTTTGAAAAATTAATAATAAAAATACTATTGAAGTTAAAAAAAAAAAAAAAAACAGTCAGTATTTAACTTATGTGCAAAACAGAATACTAATTTGCACCCCTTGCATTGTAACATGGTTTTGTCCAGGAGACTGAAATAAGAAGTTTCTCAAGTTAAGATCCTTAATGAATCAGGCCCCTAGTTATCAATTCCCCAGGAACTGGAGGCATCACTGGGACAGAGGACATTGTGTGCCTCACTTCCTAGTGATCTCACTACTTCCTAGGGAATTGATAGGCTGCATTTTCATGAATATTGATCCAGCCCACAAAATGGCTGCCTCCGCAGTGTATAGGTAACTGGTGGACCAGCAGTTTATAAGAAATGGATTACAAGGTTCTGATTTCTGCTGTCAGTATCATATATAATGACATGTAACACTGAACTCCCCCTCGATAAATCTACTCAACTTTTTCAAAGACAAAATTAAGTTGTTAGTATTTTAACACTTTATTTAGATAGTGTGGCAATTCTTCTGCCTTACATGTAGAAGTAGAAAAATAAGTGTTGTTTCCCTTTAAGACATTTCAAATTAATATAATGATTCAAAAGCAACAATCAGTATATATATATTCCATGTCCTTTGTTGTTTCAATAAATCTAGATGTGTGCTGTGTGGTCCTGTTCAACGCTTAGCTACAGTAGTATATTTTCTGTCCTCTAGTGGCTACATGTATAACAGCAAGCAGACATACTTCCCATAAGTGGGGCTTCCTATTCAGCAAATTATTGATGTCTTTGATATAAGAATATTTTGTGAATGTACCCAGTGTGTTATAGTAGAGTTAACAATAATTATTGTAAATGTATGTACCTAAATACATGTATATATTAGCTGTCAGGTAGCATATTGAAATACATTTACTATTTCAGTTATAATAAGTTATTTACTTTTTTAAGTCAACAAGGAAGTAGCTGGTACAATGTGTGCCAAGCAATACAGGAGCCACTAACAAGCCTCGAAGGGCCGCACCTGGCTTACAAGCCTCTGATTGGACAGCCCTGGCTAGATCTCAGAAACTGTGGGGCTGCACAGTCCCCTTTAAAAGAGATTTTTTGTTAACGTCTAGGACTAATTAGTGAAGATGAGAAACAAAATAACTGGAAAACACAATGATTCGTTAACAAGCAGTATGATTAGGCTAACCAGAATTGTTTATTCTTTCCTAAAACATCTATTAATGTTTTGGGGGGGGGGGGGGGGCAGGGGCGCACGCAGGGGGGGTTTCTCGGTCTCCAGAAACCCCTCCCCTCCGCTAAAGAAGTGCCCCTACTTAGCGGCACTGTGCTATATAGCAGCCGCAGCGCTGTCAAAGAAGCGCCCGTGGCAGTGCTGTATTGTATACAGCACCGCCGCGTACGCTTCTTTGACAGCGCCGCGGCTGCTGTATAGTACAGTGCTGCTGGAACGGAGCTGCACTCTGTCTTTTTTTCTTTTTTTTTGGGAGGGGGGAACCCCCCCCCCCACTTAAAAATCTTGCGTGCGCCCCTGGGGGGCATCACAAGACAAGGAGAAGCCCAGATGAAATTTATGAAAATAACAATGTTTCAGACAGGAGATTTGCTGTATATAAATCTTGTAATTACAAATCCGATTATAATATTGCAGATCATGTCAATGTGCTTTAGGATTGGTTACAAAGCAAGAATACCATTATTTGTCCTGCATTATTCCTTTCCACTGAACTCATACTCACTACCTCTGCTTCTCGATGCTGTCTGTGCCATTTAACACTCCATCCACTCACTGATTGTCTAGTCCCTGTGAGACTAGAACCTGGCATTACAATTAAAGGGAGAAGTCCTGAGATTTACATAAGAAATATTGTTTCACTTTTTAGGCTACTGATATGTGCTGTATATATATTTCTTTGTTAGCCGTTAGTGCATACTTGCCAACCTTTTGTTGGCCGGGTCCGGGAGATCCTGGAGGGAAGGAGGAGTGTATGGGTGGAGGGCTTCACGATTTACGTCCCGCCCCTGGTGACGTAATGCCTGTTTTGGGTCTTTTACAGTGTAAAAAGACCCCAAACAAGCATTTCATCACTGGGGGCGGGGCCAAAATGACACTAATTGTGAAGCCCCATCCCCTTTGCCTGTACATTCCGGCTCTAATTTTATTGAAGTGAGCAGATGGGCCGGATGTGGGAGAATCGTCAGCTCTCCCGGAAGTCTGTGAGACTGACCAGAATTTCAGGAGTCTCCGGACATTCCGGGAGAGTTTGCAAGTATGCGTTAGTGTACATTGTCATTTTATTTATTTTGTCTTGTATATAAGGAACTACGTTGCGCTTGTGGCACGGAATTAAAAAAAACCCATATAAATTAATTTCAAGCTGAATGGTAACAACTTAGTTTTCAACTTGTCTGTCTATGTGATCCTTTACGGCAAACGTGATCTGCATAGGTTTGTGACTTCATGTAAATGTATGCCTATTTTCCACTAAGGCCAACTGAATTGCTATTATCGATTCAGTTGTCATTTCCCAGTTATAGTCACAGTAAACTGGATCGATTGGTAATTGACAAACCAGCTATTATGAATTCCAGTTTACAGTAATCTATAACCCAAGCTGTGGATACCTGAACCAGCTCCTTGTGTCTTACAATCTGTTAGAGCAGGCGTATGCAAGCTGTGGCCCACCAGCTGTCGTTGAACTACAACTTCCAGCATACCCTGCCAGGCTTTGGCTATAAGGACATGCTTGGACTTGTAGCTCCATAACAGCCTGAGAACCTCAGGTTGCTGATCTCAGGTTAAAGGTTGTCCCAAGGGTTACATCATGTAAGTTCACAGACATTCTATTGGAAGGCTGTCTACAGTGATCGCAGGGCCAGAACCATGCAGAACATAAATTTTGATTATAAATTACCTTTATCATTATGGCTTAGTGGTTAGCATTTCTGCCTCACAGCACTGGGGTCAAGGCCAACCATGGCCGTATCTGTGTGGAGTGGGTTTCCTCCAGGTGCTCTGGTTTCCCCCCACATCCTAAAACATACTAGTAGGTTAATTGGTTGCTATTAAATTGCCCTTAGTCTCTCTCAGTGTGTGTGTATGTTAGGGGATTTAGGGCTAGATTTACTAAACTGCGGGTGTGGAAAAGTGGAGATGTTGCCTATAGCAACCAATCAGAGTCTAGCTTTCATTTATTTAGTGCATTCTACAAAATGACAGCTAGAATCTGATTGGTTGCTATAGGCAACATCTCCACTTTTTCAAACCCGCAGTTTAGTAAATATACCCCCTAGACTGTAAGCTCCAATGGGGCAGGGGCTGATGTGAGTTCTCTGTACAGCGCTGTGGAAATAGTGGCGCTATATAAATAAGTGATGATGATAGTTTGATTTCAAAGCAAATAATGATTTTCATGCACATCCATATCAGTGGCTTTATTTATAAATATTGAAAGGCTGCAACCACACACCTTAACAATATAGTGAAAGGTGAAACTAATTATATTGTGGAAGATTTTCCTCTGTAATGCCATCATTTCATGGCAGCAGGTGCCTCCTATCTGTTTGTATGCCACATTGCAGCTGGCTGTGTATGTAGAACTAGAGACCATACACGGAAGCTGCTGCTCCTGCTCCTGATTCAGTTAATTGCCTCTGTGAAGCTGCCGGGGAAACTAAAGATGACTACAACAGGAAGAATTACTCAGCCAAATTAAAAGAAATATCTCCTTTTACAAGGCTCCGTAACAGTCAGGTCACAAAGCCTTGGAGAGCAAATTGCTGTTGAAAAATTCTTTCAGCACCACGTTGTGACAGATTCGCAGGTCCCCGCTGAGAGTCAGAGGCCGAGGAACACTCTTGGGGATTTTTTTTTTCTTTCTGTTAACAAGAGGCTCATTATAAAGATCAAGAGTCGGTTTCATTTATTTAAGTGTTCAGTATATACTATTAGTAGCAATTTATTTTTTTTTCTCCCCACCTGTTACGGCATTTTATCTTTTCAGCTTTTTGTCTTCATATTGAACCTGAACAAAGAGATATAAAATAGTAATGGCATTTATTGTGGATAGTAAATCATTTTTGGTGTATTGGAAATACTGTACTCTACCATGAACTAGATTAGTGTTTCAGACACCAGCATCTTTTATGCCTGCTTTAAAGCTGTCCTCGTGCACAGGATATTGCTGATGGCATTGGTAAATTGCCAATATTGCCACGTGTGGCCCTAAAATAAGCGTGTTGATTGAAATTGGTTGGGTCATTTTGAGACATGTGTTTATCCACCATTATTGTCAGATGGAGTATGCTTTCTACCCCACTAATAGGTGCTTATATAGTCCGGTTACTTACCCACCAATTTGTCTACCAACGGGCGAGCAGATTGATAATAGAACCTGCCATTCAGCACTGAACCAGACAACATCCATATCAGAACCTGCAATCTTACCCTCCAGGGGGCAAATGTATCAAGCTGAGAGTTTTCTGGCGGGTTTGAAAAACCAATCAGATTTTAGTTATCATTTATTTAGTACAGTCTACAAAATGATAGCTAGAATCTGATTGTGTCACGGGCACTAGGAGTTCTGCCCAGGATTCACCAGTTGATAATGCTTACCCGAGGGGCGGGGTTTACACAGCGGTACTCTGGGCAGTAGGGTGAATAGTAGGAACGGATATAACAGCAGATGGAGAGAGAATGCCAATGGAATAGATGAGAGTCAGTGACTTGCAGCTATACTGGTATGAGAGTCAACGACTTGCAGCTGTACTGGTAGGAGAGTAGAGTGGACGTGAACAGGTGAAGGAAGGTAACGGGAGAGTCAGTGGTCTGCGGATAGCAAGTTGTACCACTGCTGTGAAAGGAAGACTTGTCCAGGTAGGTAGCAGGAGAGTCAGTGGTCTGCGTATAGCAAGTTGTAATACTGCTGTGATGAGAAGACTTGTCCAGGTGCAGGTAGGTAGCGGGAGAGTCAGTGGTCTGCGTATAGCAAGTTGTACCACTGCTGTGATGAGGTGAGGACTTGTCCAGGTGCGGATAAGTGGAGGAGTGATAAGAGTCTATAACTGTATAAATACAATTGGAGAGCAGAGGAGCTAGTCCCAAACAGATATGCAGCGTCCCAGCTAATAGTCTATAGCGGGTATGTATACCGCTGCTGAGTAGAGAGGCTTGTCCAAAGCGGATATGCAGGATAACAGCTGATAGTCAATAACAAATATGCATACAGTTGCTGAGTAGAGAAGCTTGTCCAACGAGGATATGCAGGCACAGCAGGAGAGCTGAGAGACTGTAGCGGGTATGGGAACCGCAGGTGAGCAGAGCAGGTAATCCAGCAGACAGCTGAAGACACGAGCAGGACACAGGAGTCAATAGCGGGTATGGGAACCGCCGATGAGCAGAGCAGGTAATCCAGCAGACAGCTGAAGACACGAGCAGGACACAGGAGTCAGTAGCGGGTATGGGAACCGCCGATGAGCAAAGCAGGTAATCCAGCAGGAAACTGAAGATACGAGCAGGACACAGGAGACACCTTCAGAGACTCACAGGGAATGAGACTCAAGATCAGGCAACGATACAATGGCCACAGGTGCCTTAAATAGGGAGAGGTGATTGATCCACCAATTAGGTTAAAAGCAAGGTCATAAGAGTTCATGGATGATGCGCATGCACAGTCCATCAAGATGGCGGACGGCTGCGGCTCAGGACAGGCGCCGGCAGGAAGGATAGAGAACCACGCACCAGCGCAGAGGCACTCACGGTCCGGTGAGTGACAGATTGGTTGCTATAGGCAACATCTCCACTTTTCAAACCTGCCAGAAAACTCTCAGCTTGATAAATTTACCCCAGATGTTGTAATATCGTCTGTACATGTGATAATCTCTGTATTGACGTTTAGGTGGGCAAGAATGTGCCTACTTTGATCACAGTGGTAAAGATTTAAATGAAAATTAAGATCCTATGCTGGTTGCTCGAGTGGAGCAAACCTTGAGCTCAAACCTTGAAATAATCTAAACTTTTAAAAATGTATGGCATAAACATAAGGCTTCTTATATCTCTGGAGACAGGTTAATGGTGGAGCCAACAAGTCCTCATTGTTCTCCTGAAAGCACTTCAGCTTCCGTTGTGTTGCTTTCCTAGCACAGATGTTCAGTGCTTATAGTGAAGAACCCTGGTTGTTGCCTCAAAATGAAGATGCATTATTAAAACAGACTGTCACAACTTATGCTAGCGTACCTGCTAACGTTGGCGCAACTCAAGTAGAAGGTGCAGAATCTAACGTGCCCCTGGTTTTCACCAAGAACCCCCGCAAGGAAGTATGGGCTCTGCTGCAGAAAACACGCAGGTCGCGGTCCTTCACTGAGTATATAGCGAGGTACAGAATGAGAGTAGTCAGGTAAGCTGGTCAGGTAACGTGCAGGCAACGAGGTACAAAGGGACAATCCAAACTTCCAGGAGAGAATAATGCACAGGGAAACTCCAAAGGAGTAATAAAACAGGCCGGGTAAGGAGGACACTGGAGATCAGATAGTAGTCAGACAAAGCCAAAATACACAAGGACGCTCGAGCAGGAAAAGACCTAATACTCTGGCAGTGACCTGGTGATAGGACCTTAAATAGTTCTAGAATCCAATGAGGTGGTAGGGCGTCGGGAATGTCATCGGCCGCCACCAGAGACTCGAGTAGCCTCCCGTTGCTTAGCAACGGGAAGCGCATGCGCGGGAGACCCGGTGTCCCGCCCGGAAGTATTGCGTCTGGTTGCCAGGCAACGACGGGGACACAGACAGGCGCTCGTCCGGATGGAGCAACAGGACGTCCTTTTTGGGTGACAACTGCCTTCAAAAGGGAACTCCATAGCTGGGTGAAAAGTGGAATTCAGACCTGCAAATTTAGATTGTCCCACTGTGTAACTCATATTGGGACCCAGACACAAAATTAACTAACAGGCTCGCTTGCCATATAATAAAATTCTCAGACACTAGGGCCTAGCAGAGAATTTAATAGGGAGCAACATGCACTGTTATAGCTTATTGCACTGCGATGGTGATGGTGGTGTTGATGGTGGTGTTACCTATGGTAGACTTTGTAAACCAGTCCACTATAGGAAAATCAACTGCAGATCTATAACCAATGACAGTGCAGGCTTTTTTTACCATCTACGGGCCTCAATAACGAAGAATAAAATGGTGAAGCACAGAATGCTTTCTGGTGGAAGTGTTTGCTTCGTTATTGGCAAGTCAACCTAGATCACCAACAAAGCACATGGGTTTGCAATGTAAGATGGTGACATTTGTTCATGAGCTAAGTATAGAGTAGCCACACTGGTATGCCTAATTTTGTTGAGCTTGGGTGGAGACATATGTATGAGAGTTCCTTACTGTACAAATAGAGTAGCATGGGGTCACACTTAACACTTGAAATGAGGGTTTACCTGCTAGATTAACACAACTAAACCAGGAGGTGCGGAGTTTAACACAAAACTGGTGCTCGCCAGGGACCTTCTCAAGGGGGTGCAGGTCATGGCCCTCGCGGAGAGTACTATTGAGATAGCTGAAGATCAGTGTACGAGACAGGTCAATACCAATCGGACAGAGCAGATGCCATAGGAATAAGCAGAGAGTAGTCAGGAACAGCCAAGGTCAATAACACTTGATCATAAGATACCAAACTGTGAACCAAGATCAATCCTATGAACAGCAGGAGCACTTAAATAACGAACTGAGCACCAGACAACTGATACCCTGGCACAGGGGAAGTGCCAGAGTTAAGTTTATATAGAGCAGAGATAAGCGGAAGGGGAGAACCGCAGGGTCAGCTGAGCGCCCTGCTTCCGTCTGCGCAAAACACAAAAAGTGTTGTATTGCTTACCCTGAATCACCAGTCAGTCCTCAAACTTGAGAACAATGCCATCCTTCCAGTTGCCAATTTCACTGACACATATAACTCAAACTACAGCTCACAACTAAAAATACCTGTCATTAGGTTGCCATGGGCCTACACGTTGTCATAAAAACAGCTAACCACCAGGGGCTAGATTTACTAAGTTGCGGGTTTGAAAAAATGGGGATGTTGCCTATAGCAACCAATCAGATTCTAGCTTTCATTTATATAGTACCTTCTACAAAATGACAGCTAGAATCTGATTGGTTGCTATAGTCAACATCTCCACTTTTTCAAACCCGCAGCTTAGTAAATCTAGCCCCAGGTGTACTAAAAAAAACCATTCTCTATGAGCAAAAGAAGTAAGTTGGAACAGAGGCATATCTGTATTTATTGGAATGTGCCAGTTCATGTTATATAGAGCCTTACCACCTAGGAAATGTGAGCCCATGTTAATTCCTTTGGTTGTGATATTAGTCCAACCAGTAATGCACTGTTAACACAAGTACATTGCAACTCAATCCAGTATAACAAGGCAAAGTGGAAGTATATAAAAACCATCAAAGGTGTAAGCTTAAAAGTGTCAGGGTACAAGCAGAGATTAGTAGACTGCAGACAGACAGAGTACTATTACTATTACACTCCTCAAAAATAACTGTCACACGTAAGTATGAGACAAGGTTAAATTATACTCGGGCAAAACAGTGGCTTAGTGGTTAGCACTTCTGACTCACCACACTGGGGTCATGAGTTCAATTCCCGACTATGGCTTTATCTGTGTGACGTTTGTATGTTTGTTCTCCTCGTGTTTGCGTGGGTTTCCTCCGGGTGCTCCGATTTCCTCCCACACTTCAAAAACATACTAGTAGGTTAATTGGCTGCTATCAAATTGACCCTAGTCTGTCTCTCTCTGTCTGTTTGTCTGTGTGTGTATGTTAGGGAATTTAGATTGTAAGCTCCAACGGGACAGGGACTGATGTGAGTGAGTTCTCTGTACAGCGCTGCGGAATTAGTGGCGCTATATAAATAGCTGATGATGATGAGGATTGGCTGCTATCAAATTGACACTAGTCTGTGTGTATATGTTTGTGTGTGTCTGTGTGTGTATGTTGGGGAATTTAGACTGTAAGCTCTATTGGGGCAGGGACTGATGTGACTGAGTTCTCTGTACAGCGCTGCGGAATTAGTGGCGCTATATAAATAAATGATGATGATGATGATACTTGAAGAAATTTTCTATGATCACATTATTTTTTATAGATTGCAGGTAAGTCCTAATGACCATGGACTTTTCTGAGTAAAGAGTCTCATTTATCTTGATGTTTGCATTCGTTAATCTGAATGTAAGCTGACAATGTGTTCATTCTACCACAGAGCACTTAAATGTCAGTAAACATCAATAAAATAGTACAATCTAGTGGCCAAATTATTGTACAAAAGAATGCTTAAGAAAATTATTATAAGTTCTCTCAGATATGGGAGTTTATCTGTTTTAGTCCTCAAGAAAATGAATACATACATATACAGTATATTTTTTTCACAATAAGTGAAATATTTCACTTGTGCTTTGCACTTGTGAAAATGTCTTTAAATATTAAATATATAGTCTAAATTTGTTCCTTAAATGGTAGTGTTCCCTTAACTGAATGTTAATTAAAATTTGGCACAGTCAGAGGGACCGAGAGGCTGGCTAAATTTTAGACTGCGGTGTGATCAAGTGGTCTTTTCAGCCATTTTCTCAAACAATGAAATATTTGTTTTTTTTTATCTATCATCGTTCGTATGCGAGTCCTTAAGAAAAATAATAGCTACTAAGACATAAAAGAAAAAAAAAATGAAAGTGCTGTAAACTCCATTTCTTTTGTGCCTGTACGTATGCCGAAATTAAATGATATATTATTTTGTACTTTTTTAATTTTCAATATTTTCTAACATTTCCAGTTCATTTATTTTTAGCTCTTTACTCTCGAATGTATTGAAGCTGATATAATTACACCTTTTAATTCACAAAAGACTAGTATTTGCCTATTTGTGAAAAAGCTTTTTCACGCTGACATGCTGTTGCTATGACAAGACTACTTTGAACGCACAGTGGGTAAAATAATGTACACTTTCCTGCAACCCTTACAAATAAATGTTAATTTAACCAGTAAGGTAAAAAAAAATTGCAGTGCCTTTCTATAATAATAATAATCATAATAATGTTCTAACTTATAGAGGAACCGCAGTAGCAGTACTGTTGAAAATTCATTGCAATTAGAAGAAATAAAAAATGACTGGTTGGAGGAGTTGGGCCAGACAACCTTGTTCGACAGCAGTGCTGAGATAATGCAAAATCCAGACATGGAAGCCACGGTCTTTGTGGCTTAATATAAATGCATATATTTTGTCTCTATTCTCTGTTCGTTCCGACATAAATGAAGAGTAGAGAACATTTAGGGCCTGATGCTGAGTTTGACACATGTTGGGCTTAAGCAAAAGCCGTCCGTAAAAAATAGCGTGTTAGCGCCCAAATGCTAGGAGGCATCTCAAGATACGTCCAGCTTTGCACCTGTAGAAGATATACCCATACTTGCCAACCTTTTTAAACTTCTTTCCGGGAGATCCCAGGCAGGGGGCGTGGTTGGAGGGCGGGAGGGGCGGGGTGCGGTGAATTGCATCATTTTGCCCCGCCCCCACGACAAAATGGCTTTTTTGTTGCGGGGGCGGGGCCAAAATGACCCGAATCGCGTCATTTTGACAGCAAAATGCCGTTTGCAGGATATCTGCCTGCTCTCCCGGGAGTCCGGGAGACCTACCTGAATTTCGTGAGTCTCCCGGACATTCCGGGAGAGTTGGCAAGTATGGATATACCACATTTACGTCAGCCATACATACACCCACATACGCATACACACAACCCAGGTCATGTGCACAAGAAAAGTTTGTTAACATTTGTTTTGATAGAAAAAACTACATTCGGTATTTTTCTTAATATAACACAGCAGAGGTTATATTCCTTCACCAAACCATGTTAACAAGAGTTAGGCTGGGCGCCAAACATAGTGTATTAAATGTGACTCTTAGTGAATTTTCCACATGTGTGTAATTCCCGTACCAGAGATCCAGATAACATCAGCTTCAATGAATACATATGATGATCTTCTCTAGGTACCGTCTAAGATCTCTGGTACGGGAATTACACACATGTGGAAAATTCACTAAGAGTCACATTTAATACACTATGTTTGGCGCCCTTTCTTGTGTTTTGGTTTAATAGGTGACATCTGCAGATAGGTGTCGTATGTTGGGAGCTGCCATCCTATTTGAAATTAAGTATACACATCCATTACTTTGGTGTGTTTGCACTGTTAAGCGCCTGTCAGCTTAAAATTTGTTTGGGAAGAGTTAGGCTGGATTTACATTTTGACAGGGAGACCTTCTGATATAGTCTGACCACCCAAGCCTGACTGGTGTTGGTTGGCTTTTTTGCAGGGACATCCCACATACAATAGTAAAGATACATGCTGATGATCATTGCCATCAGCAGGTATCTTTATATCATGCCTAAGGGAGACATAAAAGATATGCCTGTTAAGGCTATTTACACACTGTAGGAAAAATAAATGATGAGCGATTTACCAATGAGAGGAGAGAAAAAAAATCCCGATCAGCATGTAGATCCCATACCTCCCAACATTTAGAGTCCCGAATGCGGGACAAAATAAGCCACGCCCCCGTCCAGCCCAATCTCCGCTCCACCTATCTCCATAGTAACACCACAGAGTTCTGACTTGTGTAAAGCAGGGGTCACTCTTGTGTTCTGCGCATGCGCTGTATGGAGACTGGACAGTGATTAGGACTTCACAGTAAGTCAGTTTTGGAGTGCATACCTCCCAACTGTCCCGATTCCAGCGGGACAGTCCCACTAATGCCAGGACTGTGCCGCTGGAATCGGAACAGTTGGGAGGTATGTGATTCATGTGTACACACACTACACAATTACCTTCAGATCTGTACCAATTACCTTCAGATCTATGCTCTTCATCTAACATAACCATCGGTTGGCTGTCAGACCGTTGCTCGGCAGCTATCCGCCCCATGCTCTCAGCCTTCATCCCAAGGTATGTGAGTGAGCCCCTACTCCCCTTATCTGTCTTTCCAATTCTGCAGAGTGCATTCACACTGTAGAATTGGAACGACATTTTTCCATCGCTGAACGAGATTTTCAAGTCAATTTGAAAGCCTCGATCAACCATTTTATGTGCTTTGGAAAGATGATCGTTCATCGTTCCAGAGTACACACTACTGTGATATCAGGCCAATCAGTTGTTTATCGTCTGATTGGCCTGATAATCGGCTGAGAACGCAGCAGAGTGTACTTGGCCTAAGAGGTTTATCTGGAGATGTTGCCTAATCTAAGTATGCCGTATGGCCAGGGGGCGTGCGACTCTTACTTATGCATGCCCATACTGTAAATAACTTGCTCTTGCACGTTTATTTTTATAGCCCAGTTGGACTTCCATCCATCTGAAAGTGAGTTACTTAAGGGGTGCTTCAATAAGCTGTGAATAGCGTTTTTTCCACAATTGATAGAATGTCCCAAATTTTACAAGTTTTCACAGTGATTTAAACATGCAAATCAGTTAAATGGTTTTCGACGGACATTGCACGTATAGCATGTTATTTGGCCAGACATGGTCGGGAATGCCCAGCCATAAATAGATGCTCCTGTCTGTACTAAATTGCAATTGGCGATTTTTCAGATTTAACTGTCTATACAGCATTTTATTTTAGTATACTATATTAAGTACTACATTACTGCATTTATTATATTTTTAAATGTTATTGCCACCAAGAAACCACACATTTGTATACAAACAGACTACAAAATTATTATTGATAATAATTTTTTTGCTGCCTTTGCTTTAGCTAATTCAGCTTAGATTAGTTGTAGTTCAAATGTGCTGTGTAAGTGGCTAAGAGGAGAGATAAGGACTTGGGATTGGTGTTCCAGCTAAAGGGTTAAAAATGTGATCCAGGAGAAAAGAGAGAGAATGACAGCTGGAGAGCACACATGTCAGCTCCAAAGGTGAGGTGTCAGCGTGTTGGCATAACTGCTGCAGTCCGTTCACTCTCTGTCGCTCCAACCCTGGCACTGCAGTTATAGTGGTGTATTTAAATCCAAAAAATATGCGATCTATAAAAATGTACTTTAATAACTATTGTAACCTTAACAAACACATACGTCAACTTTTAACTTTTGGAAGCAAATTCCTGGGTATGGAACAAGTGCTTAATGGAGCTCCTAGAGAAACAATATAAATATATATATATATATATATATATATATATATATATATATATATATATATATGTCTATCTATCTATCTATCTATCTATCTATCTATCAAACAGTTCCATAAAAGCACTTGCTGCAGGATATAGGACTCATGACAGGGGCATCCGCGGCGGTGCTGTATTGTACTATACAACACAGCACTGCCGCGGACGCTTCTTTGCCAGCGCCACGGCTGCTGTACAGTGCAGCATCGCCAAAATGGAGCTGCTCGCTCTCTCTCTATATTTTTTTTTGGGGGGAGAGGAAACCCCCCCTTAAAAATCCTGCGTTTGCCCCCGCATGAGTTGATCGTGGGAAGCTGGACACAACATTGAGAATTTCCTGTCTGACACACATAACCTGCACATTCATGGAATGGAAATGTTTTCTTTTATGAAAAGATTCTTCCATTCTGCAGTGTCAGTGCCACATGAGCGCAATTGATAGCGCCCAGATCATCTGTGATTCGTGCTTGGGAGTAAAATGTCCCTCTAAGCTTCCGCCACTCAAACGCGCATTGCAAAAAAGAAATAAATTGAGTGGTATGTATTTATGTATTTCTGATGCTGCATGACCTGGAACAGACAAAGCAAAAAGGCTGGCTGTGTAAACCGGGACACAGTCGCCACTGTCTGCTGTAAAGTATCAGACGTAAAAAAAGAATAAGTGAAACACCATGGAGCTTTGCTAATCCTACATTTGTGGACCCACATGGTTCCAGGTCATTCTGTAGAAGCCCATACAACAACTGAGTATAAATGTGTTCAGTCTAGGCGAACATACCACACACCCTTATTATAAATCCATTGATATTACAGGTGACCTATGTATTATAATGATGCATTGTTACATTTGATCTGTATGTTCTGTAATAAAAATGACAACTTCTTAATTGCCTGTTTCTGCATGTCCTCAAATGAAAACCACTGATGCAAGAAATGATGTGAACCTTTTAAACTTGCTCAGTTCACTTCCTCATTAGGTAAATACTTTAAACATCATTGAGGTTAATTGTGGGAAAGTGCACGTCCACACTCCATAGGGTATAATACAGATAAAATGTTACTTTGAGCTTCCTGACACTCTCTTCATTAAGCTAATGGAACATTTTCCTCTCATTTTCCCTGCAGGGTGACTGTAGGAGTACAACCTTGTAATTGTTGCTCTTACAATAATTGAAGGTGGTAGGTGTATTTGTAATCTCATTGTTTCTACTATGGGGTTGCAATGTATTTATTGTCTACCAGGCTTCTTACCATCCACTGTAAGTTACCATTATCCTGAATCTCACACTGATATATCACACTAACCCATACACTCCTGCGCTGCTCTGAATTACAGAGTAGTTTGATACTTATCAGGACAGAGAATTGTACAGACTTATACATGCAGACATAGAAATGGCAAACAAATATAGCACTGGCATAATGTATCATTTTTTCTGAACTTCGTTTGTTTTGGGTGCTGGATGCAGTTCTCAAAATCTGTTCTTATGTAATCAAAAATAAATAATTAAAAGCATACTGATCCCCAAATTCTCAACCAGCCTCAGACAGGCTGAGCTGGTGTCCACTATATGAGATTAAGGTCCAGTTGCTATGAGAACCAACTTCAGGCTCGGTAGGTTTGGTTTCCCCTAAGGGTAGGGTGCAAAAAAGCACCATGCCCCCTCAGAGAGGTTATAAGCCTATTACAGCTCTTCCCAACACCCCTGGGCTAAGGGGGCTGAAATAATTAAGATTGGGATCTCTGGAGTGGCTTCTTGTCCTAACATATTGCACAGGGATCCCTAAGGCTCCCTCCTATTATATGAAAAGTGTAAAAAGAAATAAAAACATACACAATTTTAAAAAAAAAAAAATGTTCTCCCCTTCTTGATTCATCGTGAAGTGGAAAGAGAAACAACTGGAACAATCTCCTAATAACTACCCAACTGCTCACCATGACCGACCGCCACCAAATCATGAAATCTGGGATTCCTCAGGACTCTTTCACTGTCAGCCAATCACGAGCATTATCACAAACAGGCTATTTGTGATTGGCTGACCAGTTACTCCAGGTTATAGCCCTTTTGCATCATTGTTTGTGTAAGTTGTTCTATCTGTTGTAGAGGAAACTAGCCCGGGTTGTCTAGGAATGGGTCTGGTTGAGGATTTGGAGGGCCGGGAGTACATTGGCCATTTATAAATTATTTATTTGCTTTCAGTATTGTACATGTGACACTGCAAAGCAAAACTGGAGCTCAAAGGTTTTATTGCATGAATTTTGTGCTGTTGCTGAAACTCAGTTTGCACTAAATTTTCAAGTGATTTCTCTGATCTTTAGAAGGCATGTAGGATGAGTACAGTAGCGGCATGAGCGGATGCAGATCTGACCACAGGTGCAGATATGCCTTATACAGGGGCTAGGGGCTAATGCAAATACACACTGATGATGATGATGATGATCGCCAGCACTAGCTAAACTCTTCCGATTGGCTGAATGCGATTTCACCTCTGAAGTTAGGATGATCATCCTTTAGTTCCTGGAAGTAATTGAGAGACCCTGGTCTCAGGTCTTATTGTACAGAACATGCACACTGGAGAATGTTCTGTTTAGCCTATCGCCCACTTCCTGTCTGTAACCAATCCTCTGCATTGTGAGGGTATATAAGGCTGGCAGTCAGTTGCACTAGCTGCCACATTATTGTGCTTCCCAGCCGGGATACAGCATTTCTCTGAATCTAATCCTTGTGTTTGACCACCATCCTGGCTCTGTGTGCCTCGATCTGTTCATGCACTTCTTTCGCAGTGGTGATAATGGTATGTAAACTGATGGGGTAACTAGGTGAGAACATTTCCTTAAAAGGGAACTCCATTTTCAGTTGATTTCTTCTGTACAGGGTTTATAAACCTAAATACTATTTCCCCACCCTAGAGATAAATATACTAAAATAGAATTTATTGTGAATACTTACCTACTAGTCAAGTTCATGCCATTAAAGCTACAAGCTCCACATTTCTCCCATGTCCCAGCTATCAGCATTTTATAGGGTTCTACTAGGATCGATATTCCTGACATCTGTAGATGATTATAGTGTGACAAAATTATTGTATAGCACACACACAATGAATTGATATTATGGTACACAGCATGTTATAATAAGCTTAGATTTCAGAGGAACCAGTTGACGCTTGGACCTGGGCATTGCATCAAACGCTGAGTGCCAGGAGATGCCAAGTCTGTAAGGCAGTTGCAGTCAGCCCTGAAATTAATCCATTAGGTAAATATACTTAGTATAACCTACTAAAATAAAGTTTTGCCTAAAGGGGGCATGAGATGGGAATATACTTAAAATGGATAAACTATCATTTGTCTTGATTGCTTTGAACAAATACACTTATTTTGCTAAAAACTTTTGTGGAAACTTTGAAATGTATCCTAAGTATAACATTCACCCACATTAACTTTAAATGCATCTTATTAATAAGATGATTTGAAATCCATTGTTATTCACTTTTCAATTCCTGTAAATGGAAAAGCAACATTAATTGACAAAGAGTTTTTTCCATATACAATTGTCACACATCGAAGTCCAGCAGTTACTCTTCAAACTCGCTGTCCGGCACGCGCACTCTATTCTTCCCTCGGCTCCAGGCGCAGAACCTTGTGCCATAATAATAATACTTTGCACAACAGAAGGCGCATGGCCCTTTAAGAGCACTGAACCTGTGATCTGTCCTGTGACACGCCATGCTCTTCAGCTCAGCTATTTAAACCCGCTGAGTCCACAGGCCTGTGCCAGAGTATTCAGTCTTCATAACTTTACTCCAGCGTTCCTGTGCAGCTTGTCGCTGAATCCTGTGTATCCTGATTCGGACTGTTCTTCTGCCTGTCGTTTGGTACTGTGTATTCCCGATTGCTGCTGACCTGGCTTGTTTTGACAATTCTTCGGTTTTCTGATTTGGCATTCTGCAGTCCGTATCAGGGCCGTAACTAAGGTGGTGCGGGCGGTGTGCCCAGGTGTCCTAAGGCGAGCTCAGGGAGGACAGAAACCTCCCATGGTGCAGAAGGGCTAAAACCTGGCCCTTCTGCTCCACGGGAGGTTTCTGTCCTCCCTGAGCTCGCCTTAGAAAACCTGCATTAAGGTTTGACAGGTGTATCGCCCCAATCAAACTCCTCACCAGCCACTGTCCTCGCCACCGCCCTGGTCCGAGCTGGGAAACAAGTGGGTCTACAGAAAGGTTCCGATATGATGATCACAATCCATGATGTGTCAGTAGTGATCATTTCATGGTGTTACAGATAGCTTCTAGACTTATTGCAGGCTTCCTCTCCTTTACCCCCTCCCCACTTGTACCTAAAGTCCAGTAATGTATTCTACCCATTCTAGGGTTAACCTTCATCTGTAATGTAGTCCGAACTCTGTCACCCCAAGATATGAAACACAATCTGTGGTGATTATGGTACAGACGATATAGATAGTAATATAAGATAGGGTAATCCAGTTATATATATATATATATATATATATATATATATTTATATAAATGAGTCAATTTTCTTTCCTGTTTTTTGGAATCTCCCTCTAGAAGTACCCACAGGAAATACAGCTAGAGCTATAGGGAATACAGCTATTTTAATTTTTTTACTATTTTTTTGTAAGTCATGCAAACCATTTTTAATAAAACAGACTATTGCGCATATATATATATATATATATATATATATATATATATGTACACACACACACACACACACACACACACACACACATATGTGTATAGTGTGTGTGTTTGTGTGTAAAGGGTTTCCTATAGATACAAGTATTTCACTCATCTTGCACAAAATCCTCCTTTATGTATATGCTGATAGTGATTTTTATATATTGTTTGTTTCTGAGCGCCGGACAACATTTTTCTTTTATTTGCACCTGCACATTGATCTTATTTGTCCTTGGCTGCTGCCTCAAATTATTTTATTCACTTATACACATTTCATTTATTTAAAGAAGCGCCTTTTTCTCTTTCACAATTTTCTAGTTTGTTTTTTGAGAGTTGACCACTCCCTCCAGGTGCTGAAGGCTTTATAAGATGGAGGTTCAGGGGAAGGTTTTAAATGGAACACCCTGAATATAAATTTGTATCACTAGCTTAGGGTCCCACCTACAGGAGATGCCTTGACGCTGGCAGGTGAGCTTAACCCCAATATAGCTATATTGTGCACAAAATTCTCCTTTATGTATATGCTGCCACAGTGATTGTTATATATTGTTTGTTTCTGAGCGCCGGACAATATTCTTCTTTTAATTTCACTCATCTTGCCTGGAGGCAGCGCAGAGGATCATGACTTGCGAACTTACCTGCAGCTAAGCCCAAACCTCCTTGCGGGGGTCCCTGGTGAAAAACGGTGGTTCTTTAGACTCTGCGCCACTGTTACTGGCAGCACTAATCCATGTTGGCAAAAGTGAATCCACTTCTGATAGAATTGTGACAACAATACTGTTCAAAAGTTTTAGGCAAGTGTGAAAAAAATGCTGCAAAGTAAGAATGCTTTCAAAAATAGAAGTGTTAATAGTCTATATTTATCAACTGACAAAATGCAAAGTGAATGAACAGAAGAGAAATCTAAATCAAATCAATATTTGGTGTGACCACCCTTTGCCTTCACAACAACATCAATGCATCAATTCTTCTAGGTACACTTGCACACAGTTTTTGAAGGCACTCGACAAGGAGATTGTTCCAAACATCTTGGAGAAAGAACCACAGATCTTCTGTGGATGTAGGTTTGCTCAATTCCTTCTGTCTCCTCATGTAATCCCAGACAGACTTGATGATTTTGAGATCAGGGCTCTGTGGGGGCCATATAATCACTGCCAGTACTCCTTGTTCTTCTTTATGATGAAGATAGTTCTTAATGACATTGGCTGTATGTTTGGGGTTCTTGTCCTGCTGCAGAATAAATTTGGAGCCAATCAGACTCCTCCATGATGGTATTGCATGATGGATAAGTACCTGCCTGTATTTCTCAGCATTCAGGACACCATTAATCCTGACCAAATCCCCAACTCTTTTTGCTGAATTGCAGCCGCAAACTTACAAGGAACCTCCACCATGCTTCACTGTTGCCTGCAGACACTTATTATTGTACCAATCTCCAGCCCTTTCTGCTGGTTATCTAGACATACTTTCCCTTAGACCAGTGTGTTAGTCCTGTGACATAATGAGTATTTGCACTGAGTAAATGTGATTTTGTTTCTGCTTAAGCTCCTGAGGATAATTGCAAAAGGCAGACTATCTGAAACATGTCAAAACATTTCCCAAACAAACGTGAAGGTTTTTACCCTGCATAGTTTCACTGTAATTGGTATAGCTGAATATGTATAGTTCAAGAGCTAGAGTTAGTTAAGTAACATGTCATAATAAGAGATAAAAAAAAATGTACATAACGTGTACATTTCCTTTGCTGTCAATACACTGTCGCGGAGTTACACAAGAACCTTAAAGATATATTAATAAAGTCCACTGCAAATGTAGTACCATCACTCCTGTACAAGGTTCTCAGAACATGGCAGAAAGTGACAACCATATCTGTACTAAATCCAAGCTATAGTGCCTGAAATGGCTTATAAAACACTAGGGGCCTGATTCATTAAGGTGCTTAAATTAAGAAGTTTCTTATTTAAGTCTCCTGGACAAAACCATGTTACAATGCAAGGGGTGCAAATTAGTTTTCTGTTTTGCACATAAGTTAAATACTGACTGTTTTTTCATGTAGCACACAAATACTTGATAACTTATTTGTACACTGAAATTTAAAGTTGATATTTGTGTGCTACATGAAAATACAGTCAGTATTTAACTTATGTGCAAAACAGAAAACTATTTTTCACCCCTCGCATTGTTACATGGTTTTGTCCAGGAGACTTAAATAAGAAACTTCTTAATTTAAGTACCTTAATGAATCAGGCCCTAGGTGACCTTTTGATTTAAGGAGAAATTATGATTTATTCTTAAATATATTCATTGAGTCTTTTTATATGCTCTTTCCTGAATTATTCATTTTAATCCACCAAACAAGAAACAGTCTTTGTAAGGGACATTCTTTAAAACATATTCTTTTTTTTATACAAACATGGGGGTCATGCTGAGTTGGACAGAGTGGCATATCCATCCCAAAAACAGAATGTGCACATAAAAATAGAGTATTTACACCCATATGCTGAGTTGTAGGCATCTCAAGATACGTCCTGCTCTGCACCAGTAACATATGCGCCAGCTTTATGTCATGCGCACATCAGATACATTTAAACCCAACCACAAAAAAACATAAGAAAAGTTTAGAACATTTGTTTGACATCGGAAAAACACAATTGGTCAAACTGGCTGCTTCCTTTACTTTTAAAGGTGTGCATACGAAAGAAAAGAGAAGAAAACAATGGTTGAACTCAAGTCAATCAAAGTGCAAGCTTAATTAATGAAATTGCTAATCTAAGTGTTGACTGTGATCATGGCAGCAAATAGCTGGAACGTTAACATGGAACACTGCAGTGTTAAAAGCACATTACTAACAAGACTTAAAATTCAGGTTAGGATACCGAGTTCAGTACAGGGCTTACTAATAATGAGATCTCCTCAAACGAGCAGCCTTCCAGGCTTGGTGCACAACTAGTTACTCAATTATGGATCCACAAGTGAATATCTGTAACAATATTGGGCAATTAGTCCTGTGTGTGTGGTCCCATAATGACCCCCCTGAGCCGGATAATTATGCAACCAAAATCGATCTAATCATTATCAAACATGTTGGTAACGGTGGTTGGATGATTACTACAGATGACCATTATTAGCCTGTGTGTGTGGTCATCTTCCGACCACCCTAATAGGCTTCAGTAATGTTGGAAGAGATCCAGCTGCTCGATGCTGAATGACTGGATCTTGTCCAATCTGGTCACTTACGCGTCACTTGGCACTCAAGCAAAACTTCATCATGGATTGTATGTCTGGCTCTCAGGTTTGCCCTATTGAATATATACCTCTTGTATACCCCCTCCAGGAACTGTTTATGTAATAAGATGGTCCTATTAAAAGAAATCATGTTCAGAACAGTTCTGCTTTTAGAAACGGGGAAATGCCCTACCTGATAGCAATGGTGGTGGTTACTGGTATGTGGCTGCCTCTGAGCCGTGGTCAATTTGGATCCATTTTCCTCCATGATTAGTTTAAGATCAAGGATAGAGTTTTACACGGATCCAATGAGCATATCAGGAATAAACTCAATGATCACTCAATCTAACCACACATCCAGCATGTACAAAAGCCGCATTAATATGAGGTTGACAAACTTCATGTGCGAGTTGCAAAATAACATATTTTATCTCTTACTAACCCAAAAAAAAAATCAGAAAAATACAGGCAGAGTTGCTTTAAGACAATAGTGTGCCCAGAACAAACATGACACTATGGGCACCCCATTCCACTTCCCTAAATATGGAGTGGGTTAGGGTGTGGACTGATGTTAAGTCTTGTGGGGCCTGATTCATTAAGGATCTTAACTTGAGAAACTTCTTATTTCAGTCTCCTGGACAAAACCATGTTACAATGCAAGGGGTGCAAATTACTATTCTGTTTTGCACATAAGTTAAATACTGACTGTTTTTTTATGCTTATGGGGGCGTGTCTGTAATTTTAGATAGTGTTGGGCTGCTCTCCAACTCTTCCTATCACCATCATATACACAGGGCAAACCACCTCAACCATACAGTGCCCCAGTTTGGGAGGGGGGTTTCCAGGCACCAAAACCCCCCCTCCCCCTTCCCATGGGTGCACCCCTGCAAATGATATCATACGAACATTACAAGAGTTGATGGTGCAGAGCTTTAGAGCGGCACAACTCTGATCTTCTCAGTGTTGTCAAACCTGATTTTTGAAGCAGCATTTTATGTCAGTAAAAAGCAGCAGCTATTTTCCATTAAATCATATTACTAAACTGTATCGAATCTGTTCAAAACGTCTAGCACTCATCAATGCTACATGGAGCATTTTCGCCTAGCAGACAACAAAACAAATGCAGCTTCTAAAACGCTGGTGTGACACCAGCCTAATCCTTCTGGATAGAATGATTTCTGGATCAGGGCCCCCACACGATCACCGTACACTCGGATAGGTTACCAGGTGCAGGCATCATACGGCCATAGTTAGCTGGTCTGCAGAGCCATAACTTCGAATTGCTGCGCCTGGGGCGAGAGAGAAGCATACCGCTCCCCTGAATTTTAACCAAATGAACCTAAAATATTCATAAACTGCTCCCCCCTTCAGCGTTGCACCCTGGGCGGTCGCCTCTATCACACAGCCCTAGTTACGGCCCTGCTGGTCTGTGTGTCACAGCAGTTTGTGTAATGAGTCACACAGCAGGCATCTGTAGTCAGAACTTCCTAACACAGTTGGCTGCAAATTTAAACTAAACCATAGCAACCAATTAGATAGCTCCTTTCATTCTCTAATGTGAACCAGACAGATGAAAGCTAATTGTTGATTGTTTACTGTAATTTTAACATGCAATGCAGTGTTTGCAACCAAACCTCAGTTAAAGTCATCTATAAAAGTACAGGCCTACTTAGTTTAGTAACTATTTTTCCATATTTTTGAGCCAATGACAGTGGTGAACAGTTTTATGGTAACTATTTCATAATTGTTCACTTCTAGAGATAGTTTCAAGAAAACTTTAATTCCTTTTGTGAATTCTGGCTGTTTTGTTGCTTAATCCCTATGCAAGCTTGCCCTCGTGTGTTGGTCTTTAGAAATACACATTATCTAGCTTAATGGCAAAAACTAAATTGTTGCTGTACGGAAGAGTGAAACATATTACTACTCTTCTTTGAATGTCTCTTCAGCTTTTTTAACTAAAAAAGGTTGCTCAGTGAATGCTTCCTTATTTATGAAAAAATACTTTCTACATGCCTAGTCGATGGCTTGGGGCGTAAATACACTGCAGTGTTAGCAGCCGGGTATAGCAGACTTGTTTAATCCCCTTCAATTTACGTATCTCACTGTTTCAAAAAAACAATCATAGCAAAGTATTTTTAATTAGCATATATACAGTAGAGTACTGAAAAATCATCATGTCAGCTTTAAGTTAGCAAACATTAAAATTGTACAACTGTTTTAATTCTGTATATATGATCAACTTCTTTTTTTTTTCTTCATAATTTGGGTTTAGTTTCACCCTAAAGGAGTTGTTCATGTACATATAGCAAATAGGGGGGCACCCCGTCATGAAACCCCCCTGTTATCTGAAGCTATTCTCATATACCCAGGACTGTGCAGAAAGCTGCTCATTTTCTAAGCAGCGTCACTGTGGGCAAAATGAGCGCATTGCAGATCCCCCATATCTTCTCAGGGTCGCACGCCTCCCCTCCGCGAAGAACGGGCGCTAAACAGTGCCCCTACATAGGGGCACTGTACTATACAGCAGCGGCAGCACTGTCGATGAAGATACCGCCGCGGACGCTTCTCTGACAGCGCTGCGGCTGCTGTATAGTACAGTGCTGCCGAAATGGAGCTGCTTTCCATGCCTTTTCTGTGGAGGGTTCCAATGATCTTCTTTAGTACAATTATTGTGTACAGCCAAGCATTAAAATACTCATAATTTATGTACAAATCTATAGATAGAATATATTGTGGCAAGAGCCCGCTACTGCTGAAGCACACGCGAACAACTTCTTCCTTTTTATGTAGTTTTATTGTCAGGATGGAAAATGTTTTGGCACCGTACAGATTTCACAGCAATACTTGGAGACCCTAAAGGCTAGCTAGACATAGCTCAGCTCTCTCAAGACCAGCCAGCTTACCCAGCGTTGATCTCCGTGCACAAATAATATAAACAAGCTTTTATACCTGATACTCCTCCCCCAGCCTTAGCTTGATGGACAGGTGACACACCCACCTTCTCTTTAAAAGGAAACGCCCATCACTGGCTCTGTAATTCAAACAGACACACCCTATCTGTTTGCTGAGAGTAGGATTTCAAGTCATGTAAGTTAAACCAAATTTAAACTATTGCTGTTCACACATAGGTCTTTACATTCAATCTAGGTGCATTACTGCACAAATATTTTACTCTACTTCCCTGCTTTCTCTGCATATTGCCAGCTAAATGCCTCCTTTTCTTACATATCCCTCCCCCTAGCGTCTCCAAGTAGGGGGACGCGGACTTTGCGAGGAGCGCATATTTTCGTTACAGCGCATCTGCATTTTTGTGTAGAATCCCGGGTCTATGTTCTACTGAGAACTTGAAAGGTTGCAGTGCCAAGAACCAGCGGGTTACCTTGGCATTTACCTCCCGGTTGTTCTGCATCCATCTCAGTGGTGCATGGTCTGTTATTAAGGTGAACTCTCTGCATAGGAGATAATAGCGCAGAGCTTCTGTAGCCCATTTTATGGCGAGACATTCTTTCTCCACAGTGGCATATTTTTGTTCCCTTGGAAGCAGCTTACGGCTTAGGTACAGGACAGGATTTTCTACTCCATTCTTCTCCTGTGACAGGACTGCACCTAAGCCAACACCAGAAGCATCAGTTTGGAGGAAGAACCTCCGGGTAAAATCCGGTGCTTGTAGAACTGGTGAGGAACAAAGAGCTAACCGAAGATCAGACCAGGCAGTTTCTGCAGAGTCAGACCAGGTTAATCTATCTGGACAACTTTTTTTTAACATGTCCATAAGTGGAGTAGCTCTAGTGGCGAAGTGGCTTACAAACCGCCTGAAGTAACCTACTAAGCCTAAAAAGGTTCTTAACTGTGACTTTTTCTCTGGTCTTGCCCAATTTTTGACTGCCTCCACTTTGTCTAGCTGGGGTTTGACATGCCCTCGACTAACAACGTACCCCAAATATTTGGCTTCTCTCATGGCTATGGCACATTTCTCGGGGTTAGCTGTTAACCCTGCTGACCTTAATGAAGCTAAGACCGCCTCAACTTTGGCTAAATGTGATCCCCAGTCTGGGGTATAAATCACTATATCGTCCAGGTAAGCGGCTGCATAAGCTGTGTGAGGTCGTAGCAATTTATTCATGGCCCTTTGGAAGGTGGCAGGTGCCCCATGCAATCCAAAGGGTAGGACTTTATATTGATAGAGACCATCAGGGGTGGAAAATGCAGTCTTTGGCTTGGCCGTGGAAGTCAGGGGGACTTGCCAATAACCCTTTGTTAGATCAAGGGTTGTCAAATAATTGCTGCCAGCAAGATTTTCCACTAGTTCATCCACACGTGGCATTGGATAGGCATCAAACTGCGACATACTGTTTAGGCGCCTAAAGTCATTGCAGAACCTAATTGTCCAATTGGGTTTCGGGACACGCACAATGGGACTATTCCACTCACTAGTGGACTCTTCAATCACATCTAACTGGAGCATCTTCTCGACCTCCTTTCTCACGTCCACCCGTCTGGCTTCTGGAATACGATACGGCTTCTGCTTTACAATGACTCCTGGCGCAGTGACAATGTCGTGTTCGATTAAGGTAGTGCGCCCAGGAATGGAAGAGAAGACATCCCTGTCCCGGCGAATCATTTCTTCAGTCTGTTGTCTCTGCTGAATGGACAAAGCTGGCTCTATGGGCACTTCAGACTTTTCAATGGCAGTACTCACGACCTGAGGAGAGGTTTCCTCATCATGCCAAGGTTTAAGGAGGTTAACATGATATATTTGTTCCTCCCTTCTCCTACCTAACTGGCGGACTCTGTAATTGACAGGACCGACAGCCTCTAGAATTTCATATGGACCCTGCCAATGGGCGAAAAGTTTGCTTTCCTGGGTGGGAACCAGGACTAGGACCTTGTCCCCAGGCTTGAAAGATCGAACAACAGCACTTTTATCATAACTTTTCCTCTGTCGTTCCTGAGCCTCTTTTACATGTTGCTGCACAATGGGCCCTATCTTTCCTAGCCTCTCATACATTTGGGACACAAACTGTACCAGATTTGGCTCCCTGGGACCTTGCTGCTCCCACCCTTCTTTTATCATATCCAAGATACCCCTGGGCTGTCTCCCAAACAATAGCTCAAAGGGACTAAACCCTGTTGAAGCTTGAGGTACCTCACGGATGGCAAACATCAAATAGGGAATGAGTGTCCCAATCTTTTTTCTCTTGAGCCACTGCTTTCCTGAGCATGTGCTTTAATGTGCGGTTAAAGCGTTCCACCAAGCCATATGTTTGTGGATGGTATACAGAGGTGTGAAGCGCCGTAACCCCTAGCAACTGGCACATGTCCTTCATCAGTTTAGACATGAATGGAGTACCCTGATCTGTGAGAATTTCTTTGGGTATTCCCAAGCGTGTAAACATCAATACAAGTTCTCTAGCAATGGTGCTGGACTTTATGTTTCGTAGGGGAATTGCCTCTGGATACCTGGTTGCATAGTCAAGCACCACTAGTATATATTGGTGCCCACGTGCGGATTTTTCCAGTGGCCCCACAAGGTCCATGGCTATCCGTTCAAAGGGAACTTGTACTATTGGTATAGGAATGAGAGGTGCCCTGTACATGGGTTTGGGACAGGTTCTCTGACAAATGGGACAGGACCGGCAATACGTTTTCACTGCATTGTGTACACCGGGCCAGTAAAACCTAAGCAGAACTCGTTCCCGTGTTTTATCCTCCCCTAGGTGTCCCCCACAGACATGTGTGTGTGCTGCTTTTAACACTAGGGGTACATGGACCTGAGGAACCATTAATTGTTCTACTTTTTCCCCCTGCACATTAGCAACTCTATACAGGAAATTATTTTTAACAATAATATATGGTATACCTTCTGCAGGGCGGGGCGGCTTTCGCTACCCCATTTACCTCAGTCACACTTTTAAAGGCATGTTCCAAAGTGGCATCATTAAGTTGGTCTCGAGCAAAGTCCTGCAGAGGAAACAAAATTGGTATTGCGGACCAGTCCGTATCCTCACTGACAGGCGGGGTGGGCTCATCTGCGACATCACCGACCAATGCTAGTTTGGACTGTCCATGTTTCTCCGCATGTGGATGCTTTTGTGGAACTCCTGCGGTGACTCCCAGGATGGCATTCCGGTTTAGCTGTTTCCAAAGATCGATGTCCAGATGTTGTGGATCTTTAGGCGGTTCCTTTAAGATCGGGCTTCCGACTGTTGCATCAGTTGCCGGCATGTCCGGCCGGATCCGCTTACTGAGGACATCATTAAACAGTGGGAAGTCTCGCCCCAAAATGAGTGGATATGGGAGTTTAGGTGCTATGGCAGCTACCACCATAACAGTTTTGTCTTTGAGTGTGACTGGTAGTATTGTTCTTTCATACTCCTCTGTCGTGCCATGTACGCAAAGAACCTTCACCTTGGGCAACCGAGAAGTTATGGTTTCGGGTAAGGCAGAGCTGGAAACCAATGAGAGTTCACTCCTCGAGTCAACCAAGGCCAGAACAAGGTTCTGGTTGATTAGCACAGTCACCCGGAACAAACAAGGACTTCCTGATGTGGGACTCATGGTAAAACAGCTTGGAAAAGCAGGCCCAATATGTGCCACGGAACAGTCCATGGGTTCCGGTAGTTTAGGACACTCTGCCTTAAAGTGGCCTGGCTCACCACATTCAAAACACTTCAGATTAGACGGCTTTGCACCTGGCCCTCTGTCCGTAGCAAGGATTGTCAAACCTGGCTTTTGGCGTGGCAGCGGCTTTGGCACAAATGCAGGTTCTTTAGTCATTTGCTGTAGCGCACAAAACCTTTCTACCACGGTGGCAAGCTCTTCATAAGTTTGTGGGTCTGATTGTAGCACCCACCTTTGCAAATGGCGGTTCAGCCCCCGGATGCAGTGATCTATCGCCAGAACTTCAATAATCCGAGAAGGCAAATTCTCCTCAGGCTGCAGCCATTTTTTTAAAAATTTTAGAAAGCTCAGCCACTTGCGCTCTGACCGGTTTTTCTTTATCATAGCGCCATTGGTGATAGCGCTGGGCTCGGCCTGGCCCGGAAACTCCAATGCGAGCCAATATCTCAGACTTTAGGCACAGATAGTCAGAGGCCCGTTCCTCATCTAGATCCATATAAGCTCGCTGAGCTTCACCAGTCATATATGGCGCCAGCCTCTCAGCCCAATCTTTAGGAGGCCATTTTGCCCTTTTTGCAAGTCTCTCAAAGGACACCAGATATGCTTCTATGTCATCACCTGGCGACATTTTCTGGAGAACAGGATCAAGTGGTTCATTTCTGTCATGTCTCACCTGGCTTAACTCTTCTCTTAAGAGCCTTGTGTTTTCCACATGTGCCTCGGCAACTCGTAGCATCTGAGCTTGCTGCTGTTGCTGCGCAGCGGCCACATTCACAAGGGTTCTCAGTACTTCCTCCATGTTGACGTCTGTGCAGGTTGGGTAGCGGAAACTTGCTTCTCGGAGTATCCCACTCCTGACACCACTTGTGGCAAGAGCCCGCTACTGCTGAAGCACAAGCGAACAACTTCTTCCTTTTTATGTAGTTTTATTGTCAGGATGGTAAATGTTTTGACACCGTACAGATTTCACAGCAATACTTGGAGACCCTACACGCTAGCTAGACATAGCTCAGCTCTCTCAAGACCAGCCAGCTTACCCAGCGTTGATCTCCGTGCACAAATGATATAAACAAGCTTTTATACCTGATACTCCTCCCCCAGCCTTAGCTTGATGGACAGGTGACACACCCACCTTCTCTTTAAAAGGAAACACCCCATCACTGGCTCTGTAATTCAAACAGACCCTCCCTGTCTGTTTGCTGAGCGGAAGGATTTCAAGTCATGTAAGTTAGACCAAATTTAAACTATTGCTTTTCATACATAGGTCTTTACATTCAATCTAGGTGCATTACTGCACAAATGTTTTACTCTACTTCCCTGCTTTCTCTGCATATTGCCAGCTAAATGCCTCCTTTTGTTACAATATGTAATCTAAAAGGAATAATACACTTATCATGTAGCCAATAGTAAGATACTTAAAAGGATTTAAAACTTAACCATAGCAAGCGCCCCAAAGTCAATCACCAGCTGGCCTGAAAAATGTTTGAGTGTACCTTCCCCCTTCAGTGGGGGTGGCCTTTTTTAGGGTTTAACCATTATTCAGCCTATCAATGCACTAGGACATATTTACATACCTGAAGTATGGGGCACTTGAATATTGATTCAGCCCACAGAATGGCTACCTGCACTGTGTGGTGACACTTTAAAAACCCTGTCGAAAGGGATGTACGTGTAGCTGTCAGGCGCCGTCTCTGCGTCTCCTCTCTCCGGGGACGGACGCCACTCACCTCTTCCAGGACGCTCCCTCTGGCCGCAACGGGACGCACTCCCCGGCTTTCTGTTGGCGGTCAGCCACGCTGACCACCACCCCACTGTCCACCAATGAGTGAATACTAACCTGTATATATATATATATATATATATATATATATATATATATATATATATATATATATATACCCCATATATACAAGTAACTAGGTCTCCTATATACAGGTAAGTAACTATGTCTCCTATATAAAGGTAAGTAACTATGTCTCCTATGCTCCAGCACCTCAGTAGTTCTTTCTGCATCCTGACTGACTCCCTGTGTACTAACTCGGCTTGTCCTGACCCAGCTTTGGATTCTCCTCTGGTTTGTTCCGTGCTCCCTGGTTTTCCACTGGAATGGTGGAGAGTACACAGGAGGTGTAATAGTCTGCGGATAACTGATTTACCACTGGAATAGTGGAGAATACACAGGGGGTGTAATAGTATGTGTTAGCTGGTGTACCACTGGAATGGTGAAGAGTACACAGAAGATGTAATAGTCTGCGGACAGCTAAAGAATCCCAGGAGATGTAGAAATCCAGCAGGAGACAAAGGATCCACGTCTATAACCTAGGGTAGGTAACTGAAAGAACAGACACTGAGCTGCTGGAGGAAGTGCCTTTTAAAGTTTGGAGCCAAATGATCCAGCCAATATGGAGACAGCAGAGGGAATAAGGAGATCAAGTCTGCGCTTGCACAGACCCGAAAAGAAGATGGCGGCCGGCCAGGACTGAGCATGGCGGTCAGCGGGGAGCAGGTAAGTGTGCCAGGCTTCGCTTGTGGAAGCCGAACGCCCAGCGCGTGACACCAGTTAAAGGAAGGGGAAGTGATTGAGACATTTGACCCTACTCACTGTGTAAACAGAAAGGAATATATGGAGAGCAGAATGACAATAGAGGCTATTCTAGCTTGGAGGATCCTGGTGTACAAGACATTAGCAAACAGCACTCTTTCTTTAATTTCACAGGGTTCCTTACCTGTCACTCCTCTGGAATTCCCTGTCTCTATTAACACTATTGACGGAGCCCACGTCACTAATGGCAACATTGAACTTTGCACTAAGCCCATTCCCCTTTAGGTCGGAGCCGTTATGCACATTTTGTCGCTATCCAATAACGATTGTCGAATCTCGATTTGTGTTTCTAATGCACAAATATTTGTTCTCAAAAAGTAGCAGAATAATTCAAGCGAAATAATAATAAGTACAGCCGTTACTTATCGCAGGCGCTCTGGATCCAGTGAACAGTCATTCAGGTCTGAAGTCTGTGGTCAAGATGACTGAACACTAGATGGAAAGCGTCTGCTTATATGCAAAACAGAAATACAGTAAAACAATGCAGATGGTGTGGCTTGCTTCTATTGGTCCAGGCTTCAGGAAGGTCCAGGGGGGTGCAGATCATAGGCTAGTTCAAACTAAAGAATCCAAAGGTGGGGGTCATCTCTCCAGGGGATGTACTCCAATCTTCCCGCCAAGACTCCAGTTACAACTAGTCTATTAGCATTTTATAGTCAGCATCATATTAAAGGTTTATTCCCTAACATCAATAACTAGAGTATGCAATGTGCGATCTCTTCTCCGAATGAACCGGATAGCTGCTGATGAATAGGGGATTAAAATGATATCAGACATGACACATTTCCTGAACCATAGGTTTTACTAATATGCATATAACGTATAATATTAAACATGAATACTACGAACTTTCGACATAAATGACTATGTGTTGCAACTACAATTAATGTGTACTATTTACAAATGTATATGTTTGTGCGAATGTGTGTAAAAGTAGAAACTGTTTATTGCCGCGTGTTGCGGCTGGACACGCACTTCCACGCCGTAGCGTGCTCTACGCATATTTTCGGACAAAGACAACCAAGTTTGCTCGATATTAATTGAAATTACTTTATCCAATTTGCTGACTTGGACAGAGCCTTACATCAAGAACAGATTTCCTTCCATGTTCTGCCTTCCTGGCTCCAACGGCATTCCCCTCAAATGGATTGACCCGCTTCTCAAATTTTGTCCTGGAGTCCTACTTGCTATCAGAAGTGCCTCGCTCGTGTCTGTCCCCTCTGTACCACCTCTACATCTTCAGTCCCTAAGCCCACAAGGCTCCCCGATCAGTATTCAGCTTTTCTGGATGTATTTGATAAGACACGTTCTGAATATCTTCCTCATCGACCCCTCGAAGGTGTGTATATCCACTATCACTTTCCGAGACACTAGACATGTCATATGTTAAAGAAAATCACCAGCGTGGTTTCATCAGGCCCTCCTCCTTCCATAGCATAGGTTATGCTTGTCTTGTCTGCTGTTCAATGACAACCTGTCTTGAAAAAGGTCTGCTTGTAAGACTGAAACGTTGACTATAATATAAAGGAACTGGATTGAAAATAGAGAATAATCTATCTGTTTTAAATGGTGTGTGCCCTCTCTACTTCTTGAATATATATATATATATAAACAAACGAGAAAAAAAAGCGCCAAAACATAGTGTGATATTGCCAAGTTGGAGCAGTGATCAGATTGATTATCAAATTATCCTCGTACCAGATAAATAATATAATTTCGCTTATCTGAGACAGTATCCCTCTGCGAACTCCAGATCCTTTTTATGCAGATTAGGGTATTCCAGACTAAAACTCAGATAGAAAATAGCAAACAATAGAGTAGTGCGTTTTAACAAAAGTGAAACATCATTTAATTCATAAAATTGTATCCATAAACAGCAAATTCATTGCCCGTACATTATATAAAATCAATTCAAGCTTATCTGTGCACTAGAATCATCCACAGTCCAGTTATGATCTCGCCAAACACCGGTAATCCTGGCTCCTTGACATCAATATACCGACAGGGGATAAGATTCCTCAGCCCTTTTCAGGCAAGTGACAATGCGTCCTCAGCTGGTGAATCCGAAAAACGAGTGCACCTCAGAAAAGATCCTTGACGCGTTTCGTCTGTTAGACTTTATCAAAAGGATGTATATATATATATATATATATATATATATATATATATATATATATATATATATATATATATACACATACAGTTGTGGGATTCAAATACATTAACAACCGGTTCTCTGCCCTAATGACCATTTAAAGTATGCAAAAATATATACCAAAAGGTATTCTAATATTTCATGCACTTAATACTCAAGTAAGAACAGTAAAAGAGATACACAAAACTGGATTGTTATAAGGAAGACATTTAAAATGTTAAAGAAAAAATATTAAAAAATACCTTACCTGACAAAAATCTGTTATTTAATATTATATTCATATTATGGCACAGTAATACCCTCAGTTCATATTATGCCAGAGTAATGCCCCCAGTTCATATTATGCCACAGTAATGGCTCTCTTCATCACACTCTGCCATGTAGCCTTCCTTTGCCACTCAAATCACTGCGATGCAGCTTCCTTTGCCCCTCAAAACACTCTGCCATGCTGCCCCTTGCTCCGTTCCTTGACTTACCTTTTCTATCGGCTTCTTTCTTCTCTTTTCATCCCTTCTTGTCGCCGACTCCTGTCTGCGCCGCTCCTCACTGACGTCACGCCTGACATTCAGTGCGGGCGGAGCAGGAGCAGACGCCGCAGAGAGGTGATTGTTTTTTATTTTTATTTTCAAGGAGCCTTGAAGGAACCAATGTAATGGAGGATGGAGGGAGGGAGAGAGGGAGAGAGAGAGGGAGGGAGAGGGAGAGGGAGAGGGAGAGGGAGAGGGAGAGAGAGATAATGGGATTGAGATACAGGGAATGAGAGAACGGGAGAGCGAAAGAGAGAACAAGTGAAAAACAAAGCAGAATGAGGAAGAGAGTATCATATATTGCAGACCAGGCATAACTTTAGCTTTTTCATCTCTCTCCACCTAATCGGCTGTGGTCAGCTATGTGTGATATTTGTGTGTTTTTCTTTCACTAACCAGACTGAGACCAAATTTAGAATCTGGGTCCTCCCCTGGACATCTCCCTCTCCATTCACTCAGTGACGCAGAGATGCTGCGTGTTTTCTTCAGCCTTTTGCTTTCGCAGTGGAACGAATGTGCATTCCACTGACAGGAAGTTCGGCATTTGGAACGCAAGTTTGCGTTCCAAATGCCGAACTTCCTGTTAGTGGAATGCACATGCATTCCACTGCGAAAGTAAAAGGCTGTAGATAGAGCCAGGTAGCGGGTGGCTGCTGCGCCCTGGGCGACGGCACCGCCAGCACCTGCCTAGTTATGGCTCTGCACAGGCGCCCTGGATCCAACATACAGTCATTCAGTCCTGAAGTCTGTGGTCAAAGAGACTGTCTGTTGGTCCCAGTGCTCCTGCTTATATAGAGTTGGTGTTACATTGAAAACAATAGAGATGATTTGGCATGTTTCCATAGGTTCAGGCTTCAGGACAGTCCAGTATAATGCAGTTCATAGGTCAGTTCAAACGATGCCCTCCAACGGTGGGGGTCAGCTCTCCAACAGCTGCATACTAATCTTCCCGCCGAAAGCTTGTTCAAACTGGTATATTTACACTACACAGACAATACCATTCTGATTATTAATTCCCTAAACTTCATAACTCCCATACGCAAGGTGGGATCTCTTAGCTGATAGGAACGGATCTCTTAGAATGATACCAAACATGATATGTTTCCTGTATCCTTAACCTTTGATCTCAATAAAGTGCTTTTAACATTAATATATTTAACTATAAACTCTATTACATTTGATTATAAACGACTGTGCGTTGGACCTATTTTTAATGTGAACTATTTACAAGTGAATCTGTCAGTGTAAGTATGTGTGCGTTATTTATCGTGCGACTGCGTCATAACAATTATTTGACTTCGACATACCTAACAACATGAAATTACAATACACCTAATACACCAATGCTCTGGTGTATATACTGTGCCAAGGATTAAAAAGTACATTAAACTGTGAAAAACGGGTGAGGAATAAAAAGTCCTCAGTCCAGTGGGACCCCATTTCGCAACACAGTAGTTCTGTGATAACTACATAGATGTATATGTGTAATTTGTTCAATCATAGGTTATGCCATGTCGGTCATCACTATCATTCAGCATAAGCAGGTTTAAAATCTGTGGCTGAAAACAAACATACTTACAATAAACACCAGATTTCAACTGGTCGCAAAGTTAAATACCACTTTCTTCTAATCTTACTAGGTGGAGGAACCCGTGTTTAGTAGCGCACACACACACACGGACACCCACCCCAGCCTAGCGCAATAGTGGTATTCATTTTGTAGATGGACTGCATTAGTCCGCCCCTTCCCTCCCCTCTGCCGCCTCTCACGTGCTCACGGCCTCTCACTCATGCATGCCAATATGAATTACCTGCAACTGCGCTCATTGTCGTACAAAACGTTACTGGCCATGCACAGAGCAGAAGCATGCAAGATACGCTACACAATCAGGCCCTATATTACTGTCCCAATACCCAAATTCCAGATGCTGGGGCTGCATGGGGCTAGAAACGCTATTCGAGAAATTCTTCCTCAGAAATATGATATAACGAGTGTGACAGTAGTTACAGCTATAAAATGGTTTGCTACATAAGTTGCTCTGGCAATAAAAGAAAGCTACTCTGTAATATAACATATAGGTAGATTCAATTAGCTGCATTGTTCTTTAGAACAACGTGGCTGCGCATTAATACCTTTACTACGGTAATAGCTGCACATTATTACCATTACCACGGTAATTTCTCCGCAGATTTTTGCTTGCGGCTCATGGAGCTAAAGAACAACGCGGCTAACGCCTGAGTTACCATTCAAAGTCCCAACTTGATATCTATCGGTGCTGGTATTTTGAACACTGGTGCATGAAGCTTCATGATAACACGGTAAGAGGCAAGGACAAAGGCGTTGCTGCGAAATACACAAAAATAAGGCCCTTCACCTGCTTTTGTCAGAAGCCTTTACAGCACAGAGGAGGTGAAGGGGTGAGTCGAACGCTTTAATATTTAAGTCTAATGTAGCACTTCTAAAATGTACATATTATGTAGATCAGGCCTGTCCAACCTGCGGCCCTCCAGATGTTGTGAAACTACAAGTCCCAGCATGCCCTTCCAGCTATCAACAGTTTGTCTACTAGCAAAGTATGCTGGGGCTTGTAGTTTCACAACACCTGGAGGGCCGCAGGTTGGACAGGCCTGATGTAGATGTTTCAGACACCTAGATACACAGTACAAAAAATATATCTCACTCAGATACAGATACACTTCAACAGACAGAAACCGGTTACATAAAACTCATATATAACTGTTAAACTGTCATCTTTATACAATGTTTACATAGCTGAAAAATGTAAATACTTCTCTAAATCACATGAACAGTCAATATTTGTATTTCATTACTATATTCTGTCATCTGCTGCATGCAGAGATAATCCTACTTCCAAGATACTAGTATGTACATTCTATATTCCTAACATTTTAGGAGGTAAAAATGAACCAGCATTGGCGCTTATGGATCACTGTCATTGTTGGCAAATAGAAAGAAAAAAGAAAAAAAAAACTAGAGATAATGCTAAATAAATAGCAAAATATCGATCATTTAAAAGTGTATTTTGCATTATTAAAACGGTTGTACAACCCCTGGTAGTTAAGCACACCTCCCCTTGTATAACCCTTTAGTGGAGCGAGCTCACCACCAGGATTCCCACCTTTACCAGATCGCAGCTGCTCCCTGCCAGTGCTGAAACCTTTTAGAGGAGAGGGGCACAGAAAGATGGCATACTTATAGGGGATGCCAATTTTCGACAATTCAGTTTTACAGGAATACACTGTTGGACTTCTTCAAAGATCAATTGTGGGTCCTAATGGGATTTGGTAACAGGAGAGTCCCTTATTTGCTAGGGGAGGGCAGTTGAGATTGAGGTTTGAATGAAGGCGGTCTTTCAGTACCAGCCCTCCCCATGTAAAAACAAAAGTGGCCCAGGGAGCAATTGCCCTCCTGTATTAGTATCCAGCCGTCTCATGACCCAAAGAAAGCAAAGGGTGGCTTTTATACATGAGAAAACGTTATGCCACATTGGGGTGCCACTTTCCTGTCTCAATAAACAGAAGCCCTAAAAATAAAAAAAGAGAAGAAATCGAAAATAAAAAAAAAATAAAGTGCTTTTTTAGGTTTGTACCGTTCAACAGGAGTACTGGCTTTATACGGATGAGGGCTATATGAAGGCTCAGACCTGTGCCAGACTCCAACCTGAGTTACACTTGAGATTCTAGAGATAAACTTGCATTAATCATGAGCAACCCTGCATATCCCACAGACCTCCCCACATGCTCATTAGACCTCCCCATATGCCCATTAGATGCACTGCTGGATCCAGAGGACCGAACATCAGGAACAAAGGGGGCAGGGCCAACCAATCAGCATGAAGGAGGGGTGTGGCTATGCTAAATCTCCCCCCCCCAAAAAGTCTAGGCCTGCCCCTGCTTACATGCCCATCACACCTCCCCACATGCCCCTTACATGCCCATCAGACCATACCATGTGCCAATCAGACCTCCCCACATGCCCCTTATGTGCCAAACAGACCTCCCCACATGCCCATCAGACCTCCTCACATGCCCCTTACACTCCCATCAGACCTCACCCACACTTTCTCCACATGACTTGACACCTCCACACTTACATTTAAAGTTGGAGCCCGCAAAAGAAGGAAGGAGAGCACTCTGTACTCTATCCTCCACCTATGGTATGCTGCATGACCTCCCTGCGCTGTGCACAGGAGGTCACATGATGAGGAGGTCGCTGCTCCCATGCAGTCTCATTCTCTGCAACAAAGTAGAGAATAAATGATATTGGGGAAACTTGCTGGAGACACAGGTGACGTCTTGGAGGGCTGTTGACGGTCTGTGGGACAAAACTTGCCTTGAAAGCCACTGCCGCTTTAAATTTCCCCTGCAAAGTCGCCGGAAATCGCAGACTTGCAGAATCCACTGGTTGATACATTTAACCCCTGGATATAAAATACAGCTTACTATATAAATCCACAAACAACAAAGTGATAATATTGACAAATATGATTTTTCTTTCCATTTTGGAGTTACAGACACTGTTGGGCTCCAAATAAAGCATGTATCCATCGAGAATTAAATACAAGAGATCCAAATAACAGACAATAGGGAAAGAAGGACAGGGGAGATACTACACTTACTCTGTACGCCTACCTTCGGCACGAGAACTTCAGGAAAGAAATAATATCTATGAAATTATTTTATTAATACATCATACATTATATAATGGTTAAAATGGTTGGCTCGAATAAATCAATGCAAAACGTATCAAGAATAATTTAAATATGTTTTCCTTTGTTGTTCTTATTTATAAGCTATTTTCAACCAACCTTGTAAGGCTGTTTGCGCTCACAAACATGCAGGCATTTGACACCACTGCCTGTCATTCCGCAGACTCTCGCATGGGGGAAGTAGAGAGTCGCGCGTGACGTCATGGATAGAACAAGCAGGGAATTGTAGTTTTATCTGAGCAGCTGTCAGTGGAAGGAAAAGAAAAGTGACCAATCAGTGAGGAGATATCCATGTGTCACCAGGCCTCTAAACTGACAAGCACATGTCAGAGAATGAAGCCATATTTATACGACCATCTTACAGAATGGAATTAAGTGATCACCATTTGATATAAATATAACATATGTCAGCATTAAAATACATTGAAAGCAAATAAAAGTAGAACGCAATTGATTTATTACATGTCACATCATGTGTGTGTTTAACATGATGGTTATTCCTACATAAGCCCTATGAGGAAGGTCATCTGATAGGGATAACTGATTTGGGATATAATACCTGAGAGCACAGGTATAATTATTATGTATACCATAATTACAGCAGGCCGAATACAGCGCTATAACGCCCACCATGCCGCAGGGCATGCTGGGACTTGTAGTTCCGCAGTGGTTGGGGAGCCACAGGTCGCCCAGGCCTGGCTTGGAGTGCGGAAGCCAGGTACATGCTGCATGGGCATGCTGGGACTTGTAGTTCAGCAGTGGTTGTAGAGCCACAGGTCGCTCAGGCCTGGCTGGGAGTGCGGAAGCCAGGTACATGCTGCAGGGCATACTGGGACTTGTAGTTCAGCAGTGGTTGTAGAGCCACAGGTCGCTCAGGCCTGGCTGGGAGTACGGAAGCTAGGTACATGCTGGCAGCGTGGCCTGGTGACCCGCAAGGCCGCCCCTGGCAATGACACGGGAACCTTCCATTAACCCCCCACCCGGAGGCCGCGTCCCAGCACCGCCGGAAGTGTCGTAAAGCGAGGCGGAAACGCTGCGTGCTGACTGCCGGCGGCACCCCTTTACGGCCGCGGGTGAGCGGAGCTCGGGAGACGGTGTGGGGGGCGGCCAGGGTAGGCAGTAATGAGGGGCCGTGCTGGGTGTGTATAACGCGGCCTTTCTCTCTTCTCAGGATGGCTGACGCACCGTCTGGGCCTAGCGTGCTCTCCCACTATCCCGGGGCCGGCCTCGCCCTGCTGGGAGACGAGCAGGAGGACGGAGAGGAAGAGGAGGAAGGTCGGTACGACACGCCGCCTAGGAGCGAGCCGTCGGAGGGCCCCAAGGGCCACCACCGCCATCACCACCGTCATCACCACCAGCAGCTCAACGGCCTAATCAGCCCCGACCTGCGGCATCTCAAGGCCCTGAAGAGCCAGCTCCCCCCGCACGATGAACGGACTGCCGCCCCCAACGGGCTGGAGCGAGTGCAGAGCTCGGCCGAGGACGTCCTGCCCTCCCGCATGGCCGCCTGCACGCTGCGGGGGGACCCCGAGGACAGCACCATACGATACGTCCGATATGAGTCCGAGTTACAGATGCCCGATATCATGAGACTGATCACCAAAGATCTGTCTGAACCCTACTCCATTTATACCTATAGATATTTTATTCACAACTGGCCGCAGCTTTGCTTCCTGGTAAGTGGGTGAAGGTCTCCTGGGGTTACTGGATGTTAGTCATACACTGTATGTACATATATGTGCTATGCATGTTCCATCCGTGGCTTCCAAGTTGTGGATCTCCAACCCCCACCAGACTAGCAGGGCCTGGTGTGGGAGCAGCTCTATAACTAGATGTCCACAGGTTGCATCTCCACATGCACATGATAAAGGTATATTGCATTATTCCATGACTGCCTAATTTAGTTTCCTCCTTATTAAACAGAGTACATCAGTCTGCGTTTAACTACAACTCTCAGTATGCTCCTTCTTGTCAGACTTATAGTCAAACAAGGTGTGGCTATGAGGTGTCAGTTCCTGCATTCAGCACACCAGAGTTAATCCCCAGCAATATTGAGACTGCTAGTTCAAACATGTTCTGCAAGCCAAGCGCAGGGCATGATGGAACTTGTAGTTCTTCAACTGCTGGAGAGCCAATATACATACCAAGAGTATAGCTCAGCACGCAAGTATTCAAAAGGCTCCTTACTACTATTTGAGGTTTCAGTGTAATCTTGTATTTACGTATTTTTCTTGTAACCAAGGGGGAACCAGAATATATTTGTACGCAGGCAAAGTTCAGTGGTAAAATAGATCAGTTCTATTTTATAACACTGCAAGACATAGATTATTTCATACATCTGCAGTCTTTCAGTTTCCTTGTCTAACACAGCTTTTTATTTTCAGTTGTATTCAGTATGTACATTTTGTAATTTGCTATCTTATGGTGGGAACATCAGAACCTTTTAATCTAGGGCGGACAAAATCGCTCAGTTCAAGAACCAGTTGGGTAAATCTAGGAGATGGCTGAACCTTTTAAGGACCATTTAACGTGCACCCATTAAGATATAAAGAAATACTTTCAAAAACATAGCAGCAGCAACTTATTAGGCAAGTGTGTCCTATATTGGTTGTACAGTTTGTGTCAATATTCACTGTAAATGATAGATGTAGCTTTGACAGGCACCTTTTTACAAATTGCTTGTATGCTTATACAACTGCATTGTGAAAAGTAATCAAGATCTCAAAAGTTCAGCTTCTGCAAAGTTAACACAATAACTACAGTGTATTATTTACTGAAGTACATGTGGCGTGAATACAAGTCTCTTATCTATGTGATTATGATTTAAGTATTGCTGTAGGACTTGAATAGGGAAAAGCAAGGCTATAACTCCAAGGGGTAAATTTATCAAGCTGCGGGTTTGAAAAAATTGGAGATGTTGCCTATAGCAACCAATCGGGTTCTAGTTATTTATTTAGTACATTCACCAAAGGTACAGCTAGAATCTGATTGGTTGCTATAGACAACGTCTCCACTTCATGAAACCTGCAGCTTGATAAATTTACCCCCAAGTGATAATGGATAAGCTGCATTCTCCTGAATATTCCTTCAGGCCACAGAAAGGCCACGTCTACTGTGTGGAGGTGGTGGATACACTCGTGAAGGACATGATGTTAGTAGACGCTTACATTATAGAAATCTAGGAAACAAGTCTTCCAAACACTCCCCTGAAACTTTATCTGTTCATTCCCTATGCTGTTGTCAGCTGTGGTGTCTGAACCAGATGTCATACTGCCTCTTGGGACTCGAGAATGGCCTCATGAGCATGTAATTAATCCCCTTTGACTTTGCTGACGGCTAACTGTAACCCATTGGCCTCGGACATATAATACCTATTTTTCCTTCTTCCCTTTGACTTCTTTTCATTGTCCTAAGTAAATCAAGTTGTTTACTGCTATGGCCAGTTGTAAACCTGTCTGGTAGTATAGGTTGCTTGTGATGGCAAAAATACCAGTGTTTGCTTTGTAGCTCACAAAGCATCTTCTGAATTGTTGGAGTTGACAAGTGCACAGTAGTTACTACCTATTCGTTAAATAGCATGTGGTAAAAGTTGGTTATAATGCCTTGATAAAGGACCATATTTAAGTGGTTGGTATGGACATATCTTTTGTTTGTGACACAACACTGGCTTTTTTGGATCCACTTTAAGGGCTTTGCAGGACATAATTTGGTTTTCTTTTAATGTTGTGTTTGCGTGGGTTTCCTCTTGGTGCTCCGGTTTCCTCCCACACTCCAAAAACATACTGGTAGGTTAATTGGTTGCTATCAAATTGACCCTAGTGTGTGTGTGTGTGTGTGTGTGTGTGTATATGTGTGTATGTTAGGGAATTTAGACTGTAAGCCCAATGGGGCAGGGACTGATGTGAGTCAGTTCTCTGCGGAATTAGTGGCGCTATATAAATGGTGATGAATGATCTGTTTTATTAAGTAGATCATAGATCATTTTTCTTTTTACAGCTATACAATAGAAATAATTGATTAATGCCTTCTGTACAGATAAGCCATCTATTAATGTGTTCTCTGGAGAATAACTGGTAAGAAATGTAATTCCAAATACAGCAGGTTTTGGTTGGGTTGTTGACTTTCAGTAATAAATATATTTCTAGAGCAGACAAAGCCACTAGTTGACATTTGTATAGCAAAGGCTATATGTTACAGAGCCGAATAATATACATGATATAACTTAAAGGTTTATACCTCGTTAAATACACAGATCAGCCACAACATTGAAACCACCTGCCTAATATTGTGTAGGTCCCCCTCCTGCCACCAAAACAGCTCTGACCCATCGAGGCATGGACTCCACAAGACCTCTGCAAGTGTCCTGTTGTATCTGGCATCAAGACGATAGCAGCAGATTCTTTAAGTCCTGTAGGTGCACATTCCACAGATGCTTGGCCAGAGTGAGATCTGGGGAATTTGAAGGCCAAGTCAACACCTTGAACCCTGTCATGTCACTCAAACCATTCCGGAACAATTTTTGCAGTGTGGCAGGGCGCATTATCATGCTGAGAGGCCACTGCCTTCAGGGATTACGGTTGCCATGAAGTGGTGTACTTGGTCTGCAGCAATGTTTAGGTAGGTGGTACATGTCAAAGTAACATCCACATGAATGCCAGAACCCAGGGTTTCCAAGCAGAACTTTGACCAGAGTATCACACTGTCTCCTCCTGCTTACCTTCTTCCCATAGTGCATCCTGACTCCATCTCTTACCCAGGTAAACCGCGCACTTGTCCGTCCACATGATGTAAAATAAAATTTGATTCATTAGACCAGGCCACCTTCTTCCATTGCTCCATGGTCCAGTTCTGGTGCTCACGTGCCCATTGTAGGCGCTTTTGGCAGTGGACAGCCGCGAGCAAATGCACTCTAACCTTGTTTTGCGGCTATGCAGACCCATACACAACAAGCTGCGATGCACTGTTTGTTCCGACACCTTTCTATCATAGTCAGCATTAATCTTTTCAGCAATTTGTGCTACAGTATCTCTTCTGTGGGATTGGACCAGATGGGCTAGCCTTAGCTCCCCACACGCATCAATGACATCCAACTGTTCTTGCTTGGACCACTTTTGGTAGGTACTAAACATTGCACACTGGGGTCACCCATGCCTTGACAAAATCGTCTAGCAATCACAATTTGGCACTTATCAAAGGTGCTCAGATTCTTGCCAATGTTTTTTTTTTTTTTTTTGTTTTCCGGTGTTTCCTTGCTTCCGATACATCAGCTTCAAGGAGTGACTGTTCACTTGCTGCCTAATATATCCCACGTCCTGACAGATGCCAATGCAACAAGATAATCAAGGTTATTCACTGCACTTGTCAGTGGTTTTAATGTTGTGGCTGATTGGTGTAAGCCCATCAATCTTTTTTAACACACACGCAGGTGTCTCGTATGTATGTGTGATAGTGAGGTTTTTGTGTTTTTTTTTTAAATTTGTTTTTATGGCAAAATAAAAAAAAATCCAGGTACTTGGATTTCTTGTTATGAGAGCAAAGACCACAATGTTGAATTTAGGACTCAGTGGGACAGGTTCCGAATGGATTGCGATCTTTTTCAGTAGGAGATGTTTAGATGACCTACTAATATTAGGCACCAGCAGTAAATGCCTCATGGCATGGTTGCTGAGGTGTTGTGCTCAGCTCATTACACCTTAGCTTCTGCTTTTCTAACAGTCCCGGTTAGCGAAATGTGGCAATTTTCTAAGCTTTCTGATTGGGCTGTGTCAATACCTTGTCAGATCCCACAACCTCTCAGGGTTCTCCTACCAAAGTTGAGCTTGGTATATCTTCTTCACCAGATTGTTTCTCTAGAACACTGTTACTCAAACCCAGTCCTCAGGGACCCCTATCAGTGCAGGTTTTCCAGCTCACACGTGAAATAATTATATCCGCTGTGGATCTTTCAAAATGTTAGTCAGTAATGAATACACCTGTACTCCAGCAAAGAGAGATGGAAAACATGCACTGTTAGGGGTCCCTGAGGACTGGGTTCTGGGAAACGCTAATCTAGAACCACAGGGTAGAACTTGGTGTATCAGTCACCTTCACATAACGAGGGCTGTGTTTTGCGGACTGAATCAATTCTGGGGGTGCAGCCGCATACATTCACTAGGACTGTGTGTCTACGGATGTAACTTGTTCCTAGTGTATGGATAGTTATTGTGATTATTAATTCATACTGTGATTCATTTTACGCATTCAATGGGTAAATACACTTAAACAGATGGCACTAAAACGGTTAGCACATCACACTAATTTGTCTTTGCAATTGAACCTTTTTTTGTTTTATAATGGTTGATACCTGGAACACGGGCATTGAGTGGTTAGTTCAAGATGTGTAAGAACAGACACTGATTTAGGTCAGTCTGAAGCAAGTCTGTTATTTTATCATTTGTAAGTTCAGAAACATTTATTTCACTTTATTTTTGTATACGCTTACCTTTAAACTATATTGGCGTAAGCTTCTGCATAGAAGTCTAATCTTAATTTGTTTTCACTAACACTCATGCCTAAATTTTTGCAGCGTTTATTTATTTTTTTCCCACAGCCTATACAGCCCACTGCTTATGCGTGCTTAATTGTTCTGTGACACTGTCCACTCACATGTATTGGAGAGCGTTAGTATCGAGTCATTTAAAATGCTCATGTGACATCCTCTCCGTTTTGTTTATAGAAATTAATTATTTCATTTTGAAGCATGAACACCCTGCATTTAAAACTAAATGAAGTGGAAAAATGGCAAACGTTTTGCACAGCATTGGAAAAACATTTAGATCAAACCACTATTGTACATAATTGTGTTTTTTTGTTTAGTAAGATGAGATCTATAAAGCATTGCTTATTTAAAAAAAAAAAAAAAAGCTGTCTAATGTAGGCCTGGATAAATGTGTCTGAACGTTAGGAGCCAGCAATTCTGCAAAGAATGGTTTACGAGAGATGCAGTGGCTGTGTTTAAATCTCTTTTACGTGAGTACACACATAGCACAGCATATTTATATAGCGATTCACACAACGATGGAGCATTTCATTACAGTGCCCAACACTGCTGATCTCCTAATAACATTAATGGAAAGTATACAACACAAGTGACCACCACATGATATCCACTAGAACCTCTTAATGCCCAACATAAACCAGCACTACCCAACACATATATATATATATATATATATATATATATATATATATATATATATTCTGTATAAAAGTAAATTTGGTTATTAGCAATTTGACCCAATGGTTACAATATTTGATGGTACATGTGGTTGGCTATTTCAGTCATGTATGTAGTTATACTAAATAAAATGGGATACCTATCCATTAGAATGTTTATTTGCAGGTCCTTCTTGCGTACATTAAGAAACGTAGGCATACTGTGGTTCTGATATCTCTGTAAATATAACTGTTCCATGTGATTTGTCTGTAGTGTCGGAATCTGCAGATGGAAACTGCATTCTGCCCAGTTGACTGTAGATCCTTTATTAAACTATGCGGAACAAAAGCGCCTTTGCGTGTGTGGCCACTCTGTCTACATTTGGTACTTCAGCTATTTAAATGCCGAATCATTTAACGGAAACCGTAGGCACTATTAATTATTATTGGTCATCATGGTCACCTAGTGACTAACATTTATCTAGCCCTGGTTTATTATGTCACTTTAAAATGCAGCACTGTCCAGGTTTTGGTCTTACTCTGAGTACTGTTATGCTATCTACACACATTGCAATCTTTGTAGCCTCAGTCAAATTATTAGCATTTGGAAGATGACCTATTTCTTCCATCAGTAAATGCATGAGATCTTAATTGTAAACTTTCCATATAATTTACAAAATTTGTTTTTACACGTATTAAATGAATAGTTTTCACTGATGGTGTGGTAGGCGTGTCTGTACGTTTACAATTGTTCGATATTGGGAATGAGTATTTAGAAACAGTGGACATAGGGCCCTTTAGAGAGGTGGGTAGTAATATAGTCTGATGAGGAGTAGGCAAGTTCCTTGAATGACATGCAGCACAGGAAACGACATGGAGGTGTGAGTGACAGAAGGCTTATAGGGAAGATCATTTTTGGATAAGTGGTTGTGCCGGTGTGTATTTAGGGATTGGTTCAGCAATGTAAGGAATGGAAGTAGTGGGACTTTAATTCTGGAGGGAATAGGAAGCCAGTGCATTGGCTGGAAAGGTGGGAAATCAGTGTGCTGCTATGGTGCATGGGTATTGTGTGTTTATAAGCTAGTAGTCGGTGAGGTCCAGGTTGTGACAGCATAGCATGTTTGGTAAGTGTTGCATGTAGATCGACCATGGGAGGTAATGAGGGAAGTAACTAATAAAGACTCCCTTGCACCCATGACGTTCCATCTGAGCTGTATTTGGTTGACTGGGCTCAACTACTGCTGCAAGTGGGGTTCATTGAGTTCTATGAAGAAAGGGTTGACAATATACACAGATGCTCCAAGGAATAGTGGACATATATGGGCTTGGCACTTCTGATCCATCCAGCATTTGTTGGAAACGTTTGTGTAAACAGTGTGCACTTTTCTCCAGTTTAATGAACCCTATTTGCGGTGCTGATTGCAGCTAGTGAACACATCTCGGACTGAGAGCACAATGGGCAGTGTTGGAATCAAGAAGAATAAGTGTAACCATGTCAAATGGAAGAAAGTGGGAGATTGTGAAGAATAATGGCATTAATTTAAGAATACTATATCCTACCTTCTTTTTGTTTATTTGAAGATAAAGTGCACTCGGACAGGTTTGGATCACCCTCCTTTTTAAACAATTAACTTGTTTGTTTGTTTTTATGCCACATATTTTCCTTGAAGCTCAAAATTCCAATTTTCTGATGTATATTGGCCACACTATAGTAGTATAGCAGCATTTCCTATCTTGCATAAGGATATTCAGTTTTAGATACATTTTCTGTTTAGGATACCGGTTGGCATCCTGTGGCTCTCCAACTCTTGTGGCAATACAAGACTATAGGTCGGCAGAACATACACAGACATGTAGTTTCTGTTGCCATGTTTATGTAGTACTTTTTAATGGAAAGAATATGCTGAAAATCATTTATTTTAGCTTGAAGTACTTATTGTTGTTCTAAAAGATGCTTTAAAATGTTATTTCTTGGTAATCATGAAGGTTTTCCAGCATTTATTTTTTAGAGTAGTGCTGGCTGGTGCTGCCCCATTAAAGTATTTAGAGTACTCGTGTCAATGTGTGAATATTTGTAGATAATTAAAGAAGTACTATCCTTCTCTTTGGCCACACACTTGAATTTATAAGGTGTTATGCACGTCATGCATTCCTCAATGCATTTCGCTAATTTTAGCTTTTCAAAGGGATGCAAAATATGTGTACTCTTACATGCTTGGTCTAGTAAATGGACTGCAGTAAACTAGGGGTTTCTTGTGCTAACACGATTTGAAATGAGATGTCCATAGCTGGTTCTCCGCATCCTATGACTTTGGCAATCCAGTTTGTGGCACTAGGGTTGTAAAGGGCACAGGTCTATAGCCTTGTGTACAAAGTCTCAGTGCTCCACAGTGTTCAATATCTAGCGAGGGTGGTGGGTAGTATTTAGGTAATATGTATAAATACTCATGCTGCTAATGTTAGATTTCATACTAGTAGTAAGAGTGGTCGCTAACAACCATCACGTACCAGCATTTGCTATTTTGTTTTGGATTGTTTATGGTGCCAAGTAGTTAATTGGAAGGTATTTTCCATTGTGTTTCTGACGCTCAGCTTCCCAGAATGTTAGAGGCACACGGAGGGTGATCTAAGCAGCAAGGTGCATTGCTAAATATTGTCACATTTTATAACTCCTTCACACTAGTGTTTTCTGAGGATCTCCTCATGCCACATTCATGATGAAATGTGATGACAAAAATCCTCAAAAAATACAGATCCTGGTGCCTGCACGTGTCCTCTGTTCATATGAACGTCTTTGTGATCTGTGAGTCAGATGAGAAAACTTGAATTGTGGGCATGTGGTGTTTTCCTCTGACCGAGCGATTACACTGCTGCCAGTATGCTTAGCTGTCTACAGGATTATCTAAAATTGTGTCATCACCCTGTATGGTTTGCAATGAAAACCTCAGCACCAAACAAATATATTGTTAGAACAAATGAGGGGCCCATATTCTAGTGACCATGGCACAGTACAAGTTAAATGTCTTATCTGAGTGGCGTCTGGCTCACATAGGGGACTGCTTTCCCTCTGCCCTGCTGAGGTAATCCCGCCTTCTCTTTGATTAAATCTGCCCAATCCTGGTTCTTTGTATAGACTGGCAGGCTGAGCAGCCTGTGCAGAGGTAGGAGCAGTGGGCATGCTGCTGAGAGGCTAGAAAATGCCTTGTCCAGTTCCTCGGACTCTTAGGACTGGTCCTTGTAAACCACACTGTCTGGATGAAAACCAAACCGGTTTCAACACTGTTTTAGTGTCTAGTTATTCGTTCTGTTCTCCAGTCTGCATAGTAGGTGATATCAGCTCCTTGGCTTTTTTTCTTTTCTTTTACCTAGGTGAGAGGGCTCTGTGCTCAGGTTTGTCATCTTTGTTTTATGCAGTGCCCTCGATGATGATGATTTCTATATGCCATTGACTCAGACCTGTCAATAATTTGCAATGTATTTTTATTTTTCAGGCCGTGGTCGGAGAAGAGTGTGTAGGTGCCATTGTCTGCAAGCTGGATATGCACAAAAAGATGTTCCGAAGAGGTTATATAGCCATGTTAGCAGTGGATTCCAAGTACAGAAGAAAGGGCATTGGTAGGCACATTGTGGTGGTTGCAATATTATTATTATTATTATTATCGTAGATGTGTAAGGTGCCACACTGCTCAGTAGCACCTTACAATAGGGAAAACAATCCATATATAAAATGGGGACATAATAGGTAGACAAAATAAACGCAGACATGAAAACAAATAGAATGTAAACTCTCTAATGAGCAGGGTCCTTCATACCAGGTGGAAGAGGGCACATCTGAAACGAGTGCAAGTGTGTGACTCAGAGTGGAGATTGGGACAGTTGTGAGGGTGCATTAGTGGGTATAGTGTTATCGGGGATATGATCAGCTCTGAAAAAGAGATTGGTAAACAAAGAGCGTCTAAAGCTTTGAAGGCTGTGGGAAAGCCTGATTGGGTATGGTAAGGATTTCCATAAGTGGGGAGCAGCACAGGAGAAGTCTTGTAGGCGGGAGTGAGAGGTGGTTAACAGAGAAAAGACAAGGCGCCGGTCAGAGGTAGATCTAAGAATGGGAGGGAATGTATTTTGATATGAGATTTGAGCTGTATGCAGGTCGTAGTGTTGTTGAGGGCTTTGTAGGTAAGGGTGAGTAATTTGATTCTGGAGGATGCAGGGAGCCAGTGTAGGGATTTTCAAAGTGGTGCAGCAGATGTGGAGCGGTGGGAGAGGAAGATCAGTCTTGCAGCAGCATTTAGGATGGATTAAAGTGTGGATATATGGGTGTCAGGAATGCCAGACTGCAACAGTCAAAATAATGAGACTGGATAGGAGTTTTTATAGAATGTTGGGTAAGAAAAGGGCGTATTCTGGCAATGCTTTTAAGGTGGAGTCAATAGGCCTGGGAGAGTCTAGATGTGACGCATAAAGCAGAGGGCGGAGTTACGTATGACCAAGGCAGTGGGCTTGGGAGACTGAGGAGTTTGTGGTGTTATTAACAGTGAGAAAGATTTGAGGGGAGGTGGTGACTCTGGCAGGAGGGAAGATAATAAGCTCTGTTTTGGACATACTGAGCTTTGGGTAGCGTTTGTTTTCTAATCTTTTAAGGGGTTCTGCTTGATCTTCAGTCCAACAGTTCAAAACAGCATATGGTTCTGTAAGAAACAATTCCTGATCCCCCTTACAAAGCACAATGGGCACAATCATTTATCGGGTTTTCATATTATCACTTATTTACTATTGTACCAATGTGCCAACAGACGCTCAAATAAGTAATAACATTGATTTACATAACTTACAATATTTGCAAATATAGAAGCTATGTTCACAGTAACATTTGTCTTATGGCATATATATCATACTTAACATACATAACTAAACAATATGCTACCAGTAAAATGTGGACATCTAGTGCGTTACATCCAACCTACCCCTTTTTCCCAGTCATTTAAAGGGGGTTAATTAACTAGATTTGCTGGCAGATACCAGTCTTATGGGACGAGGGGCAGAGAACCACCTTTTACTAGGTTGTGGCACAGTTATAAAGGCACTTTTTCTTACCCTAGTCTTACCACATCCAGTGACCCATTGTTAAAGATTATTTGTTGCTTATTCTACAAGTATCGCTTAACTTTAACATGTAACATTTTAGATATGGAAACACCAGTGCCTTGCAACAAATCAGAGGATTGTTCAGGCCAGGAAACATGGAAGGTGTAACGCAGACGGCCACAGGGGAAACAAAATAGACAGCATTCGTCCCGCTGTACACAGTCTAGTCAACAAAGGACAGAATAATCCCTAGGAGACCTCCCCGCACACCCAGTAACTGTTCAACAGCCTTTACAAATAAATAATTTCTTCCACAATTCTGCAACTAATAGTGATTAATAGAAGTGTATAGTCTCTCAAGTCCGTTTTACAGTCAGTGTTCCTAACTACTGATCCACGTGCTTCTCACTGATACATATTACGTGTTCCCCTGGTTCTAGCACAGTGATCGTGTGAACCTCACTTGCAGATAAGTTCCCAGCACTGTTAACATGTCCTGTCTTAAGGATCTCCCAATGTGTGGACATGTGCTAATTGGTACATTGGTTTAATAATTTACACGTACAAAGAAATTATCCAAGAAAGTCCTGTTGAGTGTTCATGAGGAGTGGGTTAAAGTAGTTTCTCACCTTCAGTCGTTTAAACGCCCTCCTGCAGCTTTTTTTTTTTTAAAAAACAATGTTTGGTTCTGTCCCAAATGTGAGGCCTGCTATGCATTATATGAAGGACTGGTTTCACTTGTAAAAATATATGTATAATGTGACAATTTGTGACGTGTATATTGTGTATTGCAACATGTCAGGTGCTTTGGGGACTGTGACACATATTGTACATGTCAGTGTCTCAAGCGATGGAATATGGGGCAAGTTATACACAGCAGGCAGGGTAAGAAACATCCTGGCTTGGTGCACCTCTGTAAGCTGGGGAAATCCTCATTAGGGTTGAGTACATCATAGCTAGCCATGTTCTTAAAGCTGTTTACAGCATATCATTTTCTGATATTTAAATCTTTTAACTGCAAGGATCAGAGTCCACATTTCATAATACATCTATCTCTGGTTAATCTTGTATGGATTCTCTAAGATTGTTTACAAGGCTAAATAATCTTTCCATCTAAATTGCAGGTACAAATTTGGTTAAGAAAGCTATTTATGCCATGGTTGAAGGGGATTGTGATGAGGTAAGAAACATGAATATATTTTTCCGATTCTTTTTTTTTTATTATTATTTTTATTTTTATTTTGCTTTTTAGTGCTGCGTCTGTTTCACCAGGATTAATTTATTTTTGTTTTGTTTTGGGTTTTTTTCTGGGACATGTAAGGGTTTGATTTGCTTCCATAGTTGGCTAAATGTTTTTCATTGTCAGACTTAATTAGGGAAAAATTAGGCAGAAAGGTCAACTCCATGTTTTGTCCCTAGCAACTTTCACACCTTTAACACGTAAAATATACACCCAATTTTATTCTTCAACATGTAATGATTATATGGATACAAAATTAGTGTAATTTATTAAAGGTTGGGTCATAAAGGAGTGATGGGGCAGCACGGGGGTGTAGTGGTTAGCACTTCTGCCGTACAGCACTGGGGTCATGAGTTCAAATCCCGGTCATGGCCTTATCTGTGAGGAGTTTGTATGTTCTCCCTGTGTTTGCCTGGGTTTCCTCCGGGTGACCCTAGTTTGTGTGTGTCTGTTAGGGAATTTAGACTGTAAGCCCCAATGGGGCAGGGACTGATGTGAATGAGTTCTCTGTACAGCGCTGCGGAATCAGTGGCGCTATATAAATAAATGGTGATGATCGTTGTACTGGACACCAGTCGTTTTCAGCGTGTGAGCGGGGTTCCTTGTAACTCAAGTTTACACCGTCAATATATGTAACTATACTTCATGGTTTTTTTATTATAATGTTCACTTTAAAACCACAGTAGCTGACGGCAGACCTCTGTGATCTCTTCAGAACATGCAATGCATTTTCAAAATCGGTGACCATTACACTGGATTCATACAGGTTCTTTAGGTGCTTGTTTTAACAGTAAATGAATCATTGTCTTCAGAAACCTGTTTATCGGCCCATGATATTCAATGGACATCACTGAATCCTTGCCATTGTTTAAAGTAGACCTGTCCTACACAGCAGAGACGGTCACTTTCTAGGCTGAACTAATAATCATAAATATGTAGCCAATTAATTCACTAGGAACAGTATGTTATGAATATTTCAGTGCCTTAGTAATTTCACAGGTTCCTAGTAGCATGCTGTTTCAGCCCACAAACAGTATATCTCCACTGTGTAGGTGACAGGTCCACTTTAAAACCCGACACACAGAGTCATAGAGACGTCTGTATCGGACCTTGTCCTAACGGCTTCAGCAACAGCAGGAATGACCTTCGTATTTAGCTGGTCTGTCTGGAGAAGAGGCTTTTTCGTGTGCTGTGAGATATGTGATAAAGGCTAAATAAGCGCTATAACTTATCTAATTCATTTTTTAAACCATACTCATGAAATATTAATGCTTTATGGCTAAACCAATTTGTGTACACTTATGCATTTGATATGTCTGGCTTTAAATGGCTAATCTAGCAACTCACCTATTGGTTGTAGACGATTGGTTGTATCTCAATACAATGCTGGAGAATACAGCAGGCTGTTGTCATTTCACAACACTCTGAAGCAACTAGGACTTGTTTCACAGAGTGGCATTACCAGGAGTCAATAGAAAAAGAGGGGAGGGCAATGTGACTGTACAGCAAATGCACCCTTGCTCAATATGCTGCCAGTATTTGAAATAAAGTAATCGGATCACATTAAAAACAAAAAAGAAAAATCTCTTGACAGTACAGGTTATGTATTCTTACTATGGCATTTTTTTTATGAACCTCTATAAACAGAATAGGGATGTATCTTAATCCTGTTTATTGGGGTTGGCAGATTTATTAAGGGTACATAATCATCGGTTGTTTTGCATCCGCTTGTGGTGCGTTAAACTTTGCCGAGCTATCCAGAAGGAGCTTCTTGCATACGTATCTTAAATAATCCACACATGCTTGTAATTACAACTTGCAAGTCAACAACAATTAATGAATTACTTTTTCTTCCCTTGTTTTAAAACAGGTTGTCCTGGAAACAGAAATCACAAACAAGTCTGCTTTGAAACTTTATGAAAACCTTGGCTTTGTGAGAGATAAACGCCTGTTCAGATACTATTTAAACGGAGTTGATGCACTGCGTCTTAAACTGTGGCTGCGTTAAGACAAGACGGTCGCATCGAGGAACAAATCCCCATTCGACGCTTGTTCAGGACCTCTCTTCCATGCAGCTCTCCCATCAGTATCCCATTGCGTGTCGCACTATTTGTTGCACTATGGCATGGCGCATATGTCCTGAATTCAAACGGATTCTTTCTTTGACATCGAGAAGACTTTCATTTGGTACCAGAGAGATGTGCCAGTTGCTAGCCAAGACATATTCATTCGTTTGCAAATCTACTGACTTGTTTGTTATATTGAAAAAAAGAAAAAAAAAATGAACATTTTATCAGAAAACCTATGTGAGAGCTATCTTTGGTTCTCTGGGTCAGGGGGGTGGAATTACAGCAGCCAATGAAAATTGTACAATTCTGTAACTGTGCTAACATTACTACAAATCTTGCCATAGTTTTCTAAGGAAGGCATAAAACAAAACAAAAAAAATATTTTTTTTTTGTTCTCTATATTGAATTTTCCATTCTTAAATCTTGATACATCAGTGATTAGTAAATTTAAGAAATGATTTGTCTTTTTTTAGGGTGGGGTGTGTTAAGAAAGGAGTGGTAACTGCAACTGCCAGTGCCTGTACAAATAAGTATGTTTGTCTCTCCTCCCGCCCTCTAGTAAAATGCATGCGTTCCTTCTATACCCCCATTTCATTGTCTCTTGAAAGAAAGTCCATCTTTGCTTTTATTTAAAATTCTGAAAGTAAATTATTTCAAAAGGGTTTTTTTTTTTTTTTGTTTTTTTCAAGAATATTACGTTCAAAAAATGTAAGCTATCAAGGGAATTAAACGAATCATTCAGCTGCTAACAAAAAAAAGAAAAAAGTAAACAATACTATTACTTAAATCTATGCTGGTTCTGGATGCACTTTTCTTTATGAGCTTGGGATTTTAAAGGAATTATTGTAAATTGGTATGATTTTATTTAAAACAGATGTAGCTCTAAAGAACCGCTCTAGTATATATATTCTTATTTTTTAATAAATTTTCTCTTCCTGATTTGATTTGCGCTTTCAGCTGTGCTTCACGTTCTAAATTTATTTCAATCACAGTGCTTGACCTAGGAAATAAACAAAAATATAATATAATGCAGCTACATTTATTTAATTTTACCTTGGGGGGGGAAGGGGACTTAACCGATACAGGGCTTATAGTCATTTTGCATGCACAAATGTTGCAAAATTGTCACCTTTCCTTTTTTTTTTTTTTTTACGGTTTTGTTTTGTTTTTTTGTGGTTTTGTAGTAAAAGTGTTTGATCTATCCACATAGCTCCTTCATTGTGGGAGAGAGAAGTATTTTGTGGAGTTACTCCCTCCAGTCTTTAGATCTTCAGATGTTACATTGGCCTTACTGCTGTATTACAATTTATATAGGTTTATTTTTTTTATTTTTTTGGGTTTTTATATAAAATGTAAAAATCACTTCCCAATATAACTTTGTAGTATTCTTTGTGTGGGATTAAACTGTCTACATTTTCTTTTTAGCTGTAATACTGGCAAGCAATGATCAGATGTGCTTAAATGGAGCTTATTTGGTCAACCGTAATTACTCTTCAATTCCATTGGTTAATTGACAACAGTGATTTTTTTTTTTTTCAGTCTTGTGATCTGGACATGTCTTTATAATTTGCTGCAGTGCTTATAATCCATGTTAATTGAGAGGGGTCTCCAGGGTATATTTGCCATCTACCATTTAAAAAGGTAAATTTTTGTTTTCTGCAATGTTTGTCCAGCTTTGGTTGACTTGACTACAAATAAGTTTGTACTGTACGTTAGTGTCCAAAATAAATCCTGAAAACCAACTTATTTCACCCCTTGCTGAAGGAGTACAATCAATTTAGTCACTATTCAATACACATCCTCATCCTTGAATACTGTAATGTCATGGGATTTTAAGACTTGTGGGTAACTCACTGCATTTTAACTGTACTTGAAATGCGTTAGAAAACTGGTAATATCATTTGTTATATCTCATAATGTTGGACTGATTGATTACATGTTGTTGTGTTATTTTCATCTGCCTTAATCCTTTTCAGTGCTGAATCATCACAATGCGTCATGCGGCTCTTTTCAAGCACTGAAACGGTGGATACTTATAGTGCTACAGGAGGCTGCAGAACACTGCATTGCAATGTTTGGCATGCCATATTTAGCACTGGAGATTTACATAAAATTTTAAGTGGGGTTGTTAATGTGTGAGCTGTAAAAATAAAAATGGTTCTGTTTATGTATTGTGCTCTACATAAGCTTTATGTTCTGTTCTTGTTGGGTTTTTTATTGTGCTGTACATGCTTACAAAAATTACAACAATGCCACTGCTGTTACGGTCCAATAATATTAACATCAACAAATGCCTTAAAAATATAAGTTTGTACACATCACTGTAGGGATAAAAACACCCAGGAGACAAGGGCAAAATATCTATAGAATTATAGCATTAGTGACCATATTGGGGCTTTCTACTTGTACTCATCTACACCTGTTTTTAAGGGCTATGTCTGCTCTTCACCTTTACCCTTCATTAAACAAGAGCAGGCACCAGCTGTGCTCTTAGCGAAAGTATGGACCACTGTCCACCCTGCTCCTTTACAAACCTCTTCAGCTGCAGCATGGGACCCGTGAACCCAAGAGCTAGCAATTTGCCTTCATCCTGGAGAGGCAAAGATGTTGCTCTGACCAGATATAATGCATGCATTTTCTCTTTTTTTTTTTTTCTTCTCTCCAGTAGATGACTCTGGACTCGGACCTGGAAATACAATTTCTTAGTTAACATGAAACTTGAAAACTACTTTTGGTAAAAATGCTGGACTTGCTTGTAACACCACTATCTGAATACATTTTCAGAGAAGGTTCATTGTACCACATGGCTGAAAATTCTCCCACTCTTCTAACAGATGTGAAAGCTATAAATAAAAATATTACTTGAAGTGTGAGTTATTTAAGTGATCTGTTCTGTAGGGGTTTAAAAGGTTGTTATGTTAGAGCCTCTAAACTAAGATTGTGATCCTAAGGTGCCACAAATGATTTAATTTATTTGTTCCTTAATGGGAATATACTGTGTGCTGACCCTGTACCACCTTGAAGAAAGTGCTTTATCTGGCATCGGGTGCACTGACCAAGCTTGACCTGCACCAATCCATAAATGTTTTCCAAACCCTCTAGTATGCTACTATAGAATTATCCATTTGTGGTTTTGGTACAACTTCAGTTGCTTTGTCAGAAATATTACTCTTCAACCGTGCTTGCTCAAGTTCCATGCCAGCAAAGAGAGTGTTAATACAATGCAAGATCTAGGCAGGAGAGAAGTTCAAATAACTCTGACAGTTTGTAGTATTTCACACAGAATAATAATAATAATAATAAAAAAAAAAAAAAGATCAGATAGTCAAAACAGGCACAGTACTCTTACAATGCAATTTTGGTAATGGAGAGTACCCAATATTCCTGATCACCTAAAGCAGTGTTTCTCAGCTCAAGTCTGTGCAAATAATTATACCACCTGCTACACTGTGTCAGTCAGTAATGAATACACCTGTGCTCCAGCAAGGAGATATGGAAAACACTGACCTAAAGGCTGCAAAATTCCAAGTGCAACTGAGATGAGCCCAGAGCCCATCTGTGTTCTCGTCAGACCGTGCTATAGAAAGATTCTCCCAGCCAGCAGGCAATTCTATATAGAGAGTTCAATATATGCAGTTTTATGTTCAAGCAATAGTACTTCCAAAGAGAATTCAAAGTAAGATGGATGTCAGAATTCTGAGTTGTCGTAGTAATGCTCCAATTTGCTGAGGTAGAGAGTCTGAAGTATTTGCATTCGGTTTGCTATGGTTGTAGATTCTGAGTTGGAGCAGAAACAGTAAACTGATGTATCTCATGGAGCAATAGTCCAGAGTAAATTCTATTCTGACAAAGAGGCAGCAGGAGGGGTTTTGCAATCTCCAAAGATCCAGTCAGGTCAGGAGAGAAAGCACACTGTGACACATATGGACTGCCTATGCTACCATGTCTGTTGTTGCTGGGGAACAGCTGGGCTTACTTTGCCACGGTCCCCTTTTTCCCAAATACGCCCCTCCTGTAGCAATAGGAGGAGCCTGCTGCCACCACTAGCGTCCTACATTGTCACCTAGAAACACTTCCTTCTGGGTAACGTGCTTCTACTATACTCCCTTGCTGGTAAACCTGACCTCTTGCCTTCAGATCAGGGTTGCTGTGGATGGTTCCCCCCCGGCCTATCACACTGGCCAGAGCTGCAGGTAGCGGGCAAAATGTTGGGACTTGAATGCTGGGTCCCCCTCAGAACGGATTAGATTTGGGTCTAATCTGCAGGTCAAAGGAATTAACAGCGGGGTAAGTAGTCGTCAAAGCTGGTTCTTGAAGCAGACATGTTTTATTAGCTCAAGTGTCCAACTAGTGACTCTAACTGTCCTTATTAGAAGGTACTAGTGACATCCAGAAACAGGGCCTGATCAGCCAACAGGCTGACCAGGCTGCAGCCTGGGGCGCCGGGTCGGGGGGGGCGCAGCAGCGCTGGGTAATAAAAAAAAAGATTTTTTCTTTTCTTTTTTTTTTAAAGATTTTTTATTTATTTTTTTTTTCGTTTAAAAACCCCGCCCTCCCGCCCGCGAAAATCTTTCCTAACGGGTCCCGGGGCCGCCTGTGGTGTATGGAGTCCGCCTATGACTCCATACTCCATAGTATATGTTGAAGGGGCTGTCAGCTGCTGCCGTCACTGCGGCCGCGGTGCGCTGTTCAGTGTGGTCACGTGAGATGTTAACATCTCACGAGACCACACTAATCAGACACACCGCGCCCGCAGTGAAAGAAAAGGACAAACACCGCCGACGGAGAACAACAGAGGAGCATTTCACAGGAGGCAGGTAAGTCAATGGCTGCCCGGGGAGCATTTTGATCAATAATATGGGGAGGAGCAGGAGAGCATTTAGATCTATAATATGGGGGGGGGGGCAGGAGAGCATTTTAATCTATAATATGGGGGGGAGCAGGACAGCATTTTGATCTATAATATGGGGGGGGAGCAGGAGAGCATTTTGATCTATAATATGGGGGGGGGGAGCAGGAGAACATTTTGATCTACAATATGGGGGGGGGGAGCAGGAGAGCATTTTGATCTATAATATGGGGGGGGAGCAGGAGAGCATTTTGATCTACAATATGGGGGGGGGGAAGCAGGACAGCATTTTGATCTATAATATGGGGGGGAGCAGGAGAGCATTTAGATCTATAATATGGGGGGGGGAGCAGGACAGCATTTTGATCTATAATATGGGGGGGAGCAGGAGAGCATTTAGATCTATAATATGGGGGGGGGAGCAGGACAGCATTTTGATCTATAATATGGGGGGGAGCAGGAGAGCATTTTGATCTATAATATGGGGGGGGGAGCAGGAGAACATTTTGATCTGCAATATGGGGGGGGAAGCAGGACAGCATTTTGATCTATAATATGGGGGGGGAGCAGGAGAGCATTTTGATCTACAATATGGGGGGGGAAGCAGGACAGCATTTTGATCTATAATATGGGGGGGAGCAGGAGAGCATTTTGATCTATAATATGGGGGGGGAGCAGGAGAGCATTTTGATCTACAATATGGGGGGGGGAAGCAGGACAGCATTTTGATCTATAATATGGGGGGGAGCAGGACAGCATTTTGATCTATAATATGGGGGGGGCAGGAGAGCATTTTTATCCATAATATGGGGTGGGGGAGCAGGAGAGCATTTTCAGCCATAATATGGGGGGAAAGAACCTGGCATTTTCAGGCACAATGTGGGGGGGGGGACGGACGGACGGACTGGCACTGGCAGCATTGAAGGATTATCATATTTTTAGGCACAAATAATTAATGGGGGCAGGGGCACAGATCATGACTGGGGGTGGGATAATAGGCTCAGTGGCTTTACTTATTATTCTCTATGAGTGGGTCAGTGCCACATATCATGACGCGGGGGGGGGGGGGTAAGCTGCAAGAGGCATAAAAATTATAAATTGTCTAAGGGCTGGGGGGTTAATTAACTGACTGTCAGGGGTTGGTAGATGTTAGTATATGATTATAAATAATTTGCATATCTTTTATTATCTATATATGCCTGTACTAAGGGGTTGTTTTATCTGGTCATAATGGAGTGTTGTGTTTGAATCATTCAGGGTTTGTTCACATTTGCATTTTTGCACATTTTCAGTACAGGACCCCAGTGTTCCAGAAGCCAACTGACAACAACACTTCAAGAACAAGAGAGAACATCAGGTAGTCTACACTGCAAGATCAGGTAAGAGAGAACAGCGCATCCTGTATAACTTTGAATGTGGATTTTTACTTTAGTGACATTATAATGTGTTTTCAAACTAATGTGGGCCTGATTCATGAATGTAAGTAATTAAAAAAAAATAAGTGAGTTTTCACCTGGACAAAACCATGTTACAATGCAAGGGATGCATATTAGTTTATTATTTTGCACATAAGTTAAATACTGGCTGTTTTTTCATGTAGCACACGAATACTTGATAGCTTTATGTTTACACTGCAATTTAAAGTTGATCTAGGACATGCTCTACCACCAACTATAAACCTGTCCCCACATTTTAATTTACATCCCTCTCCAATGCAACATGGTTTTGCCTATGTGCAAAGTTACAATTTTTTTGGATTTCCTTTCCTTAATGAATCAGGGCCTGTGTGTTTTTATGTATTAAGTAATACTTTACAATCGTGTGCATATATATATGTATAAATATGGAAATATAGGTATTGGTTGGGGCAGGGGGCGGGAGGCGCGCGGATGGGGGGGGGCGGCAACCAGTGTGTTAGCCTGGGGCGGCTGGAACCCTTAATCAGGCCCTGTCCAGAAAGGTACATATGGTATGATACATTTCAGTGCAGAACGGCTCTCTTTTTATATAGTTTTTGACACAAGTCACCCCTGATCTCGGACAGATCCAAGAAGTCTGAAATATTTAATTCAGAAATTAAAATCAGGATGTGATATGTTCATTAAAGTAGTTTTTTTAGGCGAGAAATAACATTATGTATTTAAAAGTTTGTAACTTAATCTCTGTAATAATCAACGATACGAAACTATCTCTCAATTTCAGTAACCTTTGTCGTGTCGAGGAAAGACCAATGGAAAATAAATTCTTATGGATTCCCTTGTACAACAAAGATGTCACTCAATGACCACAATGCATATTATTCTGCAATAACTCCAGTCTGAACCTCCCAAAGCTGTTGGAACATCTTAATAACCACCATGATGGTGAAGCTGCAGGGAATACTGACAGTGTAAGAGGGCACAATTTGATACTAGCGGTACTATGACAATGCTTGGGTCTATATCAATTCAGAAGCTCTGGTTAGAAGCATCTTGTCAAGTAGCATAAGGAAATAACCTCATACAATAGCTTAAGTATTGTGTGCATTGGAAATTGAGAAGATCATATTAGGTTCACAAGCACACAAGAAAACCCAGCTGCTAGTATTTGTGCCATACATAAGTGAGAAGGAAATTTTGGAAGAGTTTTCATTGTGTGAGCAATTGGAGATAACGACAAAAGTAATTAGCATGTTTAATCACAACCAAGACTTATTTCTAAAACCCCATCTACTAATGAATGTGTTCACTCACTGTGCCCCTGCAGAAATTAAGGATTTCTTACATACGTCAAAAAAGAATTATTGCAAATTATGATAATGCGTTGCATCTTACACCGACATGCACTTACACCGAAAACTTTGCCCCATAATGTATCTACTGCACTAAGTGTAGGAATCTATATCAGAGGACGGACGCTTAATTAACGTGTCATGGGTTTTGCAAAGACATTGATGCTACTCACACTGTCCTTCCTAAATTGGCTTTCCAAGGGATGCATACTAAGATGAGTCTTTGAAATGTTCAAGGAAATTATGTAGTTTTATAGTCGTCAACGCAGTAATTTAATTGATGACAGATGAGATGGATCTGTACTGTGTATATCCACAAAAAATCAGGGCACCTATATCTGTATGCTTATTTGATACTTGCACCTCTACACTTGGAGAGGAAGAACGGGAGAGAGAAGGGGCATGTAAATGCAGTCTGAGTACAGTATGGGCATGTGTTGGCGTAATGGTGAACTGAGGTAGATCCGCACAGGGAGGTAGATAAACCTGTCTGTAGCTGTATCACTTGTGGGTGCCCGAGGGCTTGTGCAAATACTCACTGATGATTACAGTCGCTCCTGATTGGCTGATTGCAGCTTCATCTTTGAAGCCGTCTTCATTTCTCATGCCTAGATTATATGATTTTGTGACCATATTTTTGAATGATTTCTTTGCTACTTTCATTCCTTGTTTAGAAATTGGTTCCGCACTAGAAAAATTGGACCCTCCTCACATCTATGTTATATAAATAGTACCCTTGATTATATTGAGGGGGTGCTCTACTCTAATGAGTATATCAGAAGAAAGAATATTTGAGCACTCCAGTCCCCATCTGTATAGCAGTTATAAAACTTAACTTTTATTTGTATCTCAAAATTAAAATATTCACCAGGACGTAGAGAAGGTGAAATATAAAAACCATACACATACATAAACGTGTTTAGTGATTTGTTACATTCACACAAGGACACGTGTGAGTTAACAAATGATGATAAGTTTTCTGGACAAAACCATGTTACAACGCAAGGGGTGCAAATTAGTTTATTATTTTGCACATAAGTTAAATACTGGCTGTTTTTTCATGTAGCACACAAATACTTGATAGATTATTGTACACTGAAATTTAAAGTTGATATTTGTATGCTAGAGGGCATAATGTACCCGCGCACTGTAAATGATCAAGAATATTAAAAGTTGTTTGGTGTTCTGTGATCATGTAAAATCACAGTGCCTTTATAAAATTCTAATTAAGTATACCTGAACTACATATAACACCAGTGAGACATTGGAATACTATGTCTGATGAAGTTGTTCAGTACAACGAAACGCGTAAGTTGACACTTTTGATCATTGTATATTGATCACTCTTATGCTATTTTGTATGGTCAGAAAGCTCAAAATCAACTGGAATTGATATTCCTGTACGAGCGCTTCTACATCGGGTCTCAGAAAAGAGATTGGAGACCTATACAACTGCTGCAAGAGGCTCTCACTATCGATCGAGAGGTCCAGGCTGACTACCAAGAGTCCCTGAGAAGGATTTCCGATTATACTGACACAGATAAGAACGCTTAATTGGGCTGTTATAATCGGAGGAGTTCTTCCGCTGGAACATCAGTACTCCGTACATTTATATAGAGGAACAAGCACGGATTGGGTAATATACCATTTATTCCAGGAACCTGGTAAGAAAGCCACAGATCGTCACGCCCGACATGCACTGCGAGCGCAGCACGGAGGAGGAGACCAGGGAGGGAGCCGGATCGCCAGCTGAGAGCAAGGTAAGTATTTTCTTCTTCTTTTTTTCAGGAACTTTTTTTTTTAGCTACCTCTGACGGGCCCCTTGGGCTGCAGGGCCCCCGGGCACCTGCCCATCGTGCCCTATGGAAGAGACGGCCCTGTCCAGCAGTGAGTATAAGAGTGCCATATGGCACAAAAGTGGAAGTCTAGATCTTGAACAGGAAGGAGGTTCAGTTAATATGATGGTAACGGCCAATCATGGTTTCCAACAGCAGCCTGTCTTAAAATTTATGCAATGACTAGTTCATCGTTCATGTCTCCTCCTTCCTGTGTCTCTTCTTATTTCAACCATACCACACCATCGATAGCTACATAGAAATGCCAGTTGCCAATGGCTACTTTTATACTAGTGTCGGATAATTCTACTGTCTTACAGAAGCCACAGCACTTTCTCCATCAGATAGGTAGCTGTTGCTAGCGATCAGATTAGCTCTGTTGCTGCCAAATCTGTCATAGCCCAGCATTTCCCCAATTCTGCGACCTAACCCAGGTAATGTGTGTGCACTGTAATGTCTGCTAAACCATCAGACTTTTTGTTACAAGAGACTGTGGGGCACATTTATCAATCATCGGCAAAAATGAAAAATAGTTATCAATCCTTATCGCATGGATAAGGATTGAACTATTTCTCAAATTTATTAAAAACGGATCACAGAAACAGCAGTTCCGATAAACTGCTGTTTCTGTGATAAAAAAAAAAATCACACTTACCCCCCTCTTCAAGACGCGCTGTCTCAGGATCTCCTCCGGGTCCTCTTCATTTTTCTTTACTCTGGAACTGCGCATGAGCAGTTCGAAAAACTGCACATGCGCAAAAAAACATCCCCGCTCTGTCTTTGCAACTTTAGTTGCACAGAGAGCGGTGAGTGGCGGAGGGATCATGTGATCCCTCCACACATGCGCTGTCCAGCTCTGCTCTTCGGAGCAGAGCTGACAGCACTGAAATCTGACAATTTTGATCATGTACGCCAGCTTCAGCTGGTGTACATTATCAAGACAAGTTTCCGAAAAAATTGTTTTTTCAGAACTTGTTAGATTGCGGCCAGAAGCAGTCACCATACTGTTGAATGGTGACTGCTCCCAAAAACGAAGAGGAGTGCAAAGCAGCAGATATCCATGATATCTGCTGCGATGTACCTTTCATAAATATCCGGAGGACACAGAGGGACCTTAATTTCACAGTAAAAGCACTATCGTGCTTTCTTAAATATGCCCCTGTGACTTCTTCTCACAATGCGATGACCAGTCAAAGGAATGACGTTACAGACCTGTGTGGAATCCATTCGTGGGGTCATGTGACCGCTTTAACAGCAGGAAAGATACATTTATCATTAACGTATTCTGATGCAAGATTATACAATTATAATTTACAGTGAGCTGCTAGCATAGAGTGCAGTTGTGAGTAATATATTCTTATAAATAGTATTGATCAAAGGTTTAGATGTTTCCACTAATGTGATCTTTGCCCTTCGCCCGCTATCATCTTAACGTTTCCCTGAATATGGTCACTGAACACTTCTGCGATTTAATACGCAGGGAGGAATAAATTATATTAGAAGTTGATATATGTAATGACATATATAGTTTGACATCATATAGTTTGGAAACACAGTAATGTTTAATATAGTTTAATTCAACTTTTAATAATTTATATTGAAATGTAGTTTTCAAAACATTTTGACTTTCGCTAAAACAGTACACCTGTCAAATCATAGCGCAGGTGTCCTAAGGCCAGCTCAGGGGGGACAGAAATCTGCAGTTTAGCAGAACATTTCTGTCCTCCTTGAACTTTCCTTAGGACACCTGCGCTACATCTTGACAGGTGTACAGCCCCAGTCAAACTTTAGTTAAAGTTGAAATGCTTTAAAACCTATATTTCAATCTGAATGATTAAAATATGTTTTAAGCTGTATTTCATTGATTTAATTAGAAGATGTTAGGCTTCTAGAATTACATCATCTGTACTTTGTTTGTTCTACAATGTTTATTATTTGCGGGAAACAATGAAAATTTATTAATCTTGGGCAGCACGGTGGCATAGTGGTTAGCACTTCTGCCTTACAGCACTGGGGTCATGAGTTCAATTCCCGACCATGGCCTTATCTGTGAGAAGTTTGTATGTTCTCCCGTGTTTGCGTGGGTTTCCTCCGGGTGCTCCGGTTTCCTCCCACACGCCAAAAACATACTGGTAGGTTAATTGGCTGCTAACAAATTGACCCTAGTCTGTCTGTGTGTATTAGGGAATTTAGACTGTAAGCTCCAATGGGGCAGGGACTGATGTGAGTGAGTTCTCTGTACAGCGCTGCGGAATTAGTGGCGCTATATAAATAAATGGTGATGATGATGATGATGATAATCTTAGCTCCTACAGTACACTATTCCTGATGGGTACACATTACAGTAAAACATAATAATTGTAATGTTTTTGTTTTTTAGAGCTAGGAGCAGTTCTCTTGTGTCTTAATAGACTTCTAGGCAGATAAATATGTCTATGAGACAGAATGTTAATGGATTTATGGTTTGCACGGCTGTATCCCCTCTGCAGATAACTGTAACTCCTTCATGTAGGCTGCTGTTCTGTCTCAAGCTGCAGGATTCTATTAATGCTATTGCCAGTCAATTGATCACCAAGCTAGAACAGAAAAACTGTAACTGCTTGGTTTAAGGAAACTATTCTCAGCAGCATGTTCATGGCCTTATCTGTGTGGAGTTTGTATGTTTGCGTGGATTTCCTCTGGGTGCTCCGGTTTCCTCCCACACTCCAAAAACATACTAGTAGGTTAATTGGCTGCTATCAAATTGACCGTAGTGTGTCTCTCTCTCTCTCTGTGTATTAGGAAATTTAGACTATAAACTCCAATGGGGCAGGGACTGATGTGAGTGAGTTCTCTGTACAGTGCTGTGGAATTGGTGGCGCTATATAAATAAATGATGATAAGTACAGATTATTTTCACTTTATTTTGTCTAAATATTTCTGCCCAGATAACTGTGTTTTTCTGTATATTCATTTTTTTTTAACATGTTTCACTTTTCTGGGATTGTCTTTTTTTTCTGGGGCTAATCCTGCTGTCATAGATTGCTCTTGAAAACCCCGGCACTGAGGAAGGCCCAGATTTCTCCATGCACCATGCAAAAGGTAGGATTACGGTCCACGCATGTGGCTGGATGCCAGGGTGTTACTGCATAGCCTGACAGTGGTTTACAAGGATTTATCTGGGCAAGTAGGAGGGGTTACAAATAACACCAATAACAATTTTATTTATTTTTGTACAATAAATATTCAGTAAAAAATGTAGCACAATATTTGACATGAAGAGCAATTTGTCTGTACATCCTTCTTAAACAAGTCAGATGCCATTATGCGCTCTACCGGTCTCAATTAATGAAATCACTGACATGGGTTTGATTTTTTTTTTTAGCTCTCCCATTCCCCCTCCGCACCTCCCGGGTTGTTTTGACTCTGATTCTCTGTATTCCATGCCACAGTGGCCCATGGCCATGTCACACCATGCCCCATCTCTGTATATTATATTAAATTCTAAGAGCTAGCTAATTGTAGTACCCACAGCAAATGTATTGTCACAATATAAGGTGCAAAGCATGAAAAAAAACAAAAAAATACCTCTAATAATAGGGGGATGACTAACTACTTCCTGCTATCTGCACCCCCTCCAGAACTACTGAATTACATCTGCTACCTCCAAAGGGGAAAATGTATTAAGCTGCGAGTTTCTGGGAGGTTTGAAAAGTGGAGATGTTGCCAATAGCAACCAATCAGATTCTAGCTGTCATTTTGTAGAATGTACTAAACAAATGATAGAATCTGATTGGTTGCTATTGGCAACATCTCCACTTTTCAATCCCGCCGGAAACGCTCAGCTTGATACATTTACCACCAGGACTACTGAATTACACCGTTGTGGCTGATAATGTATTGCCAGAATAGAGATCAATAGAGATCATTTGCTGCAATCTATACATCTTCACTTCCCTACCACATACATCTGCCTTGACCAGCTTTACTCTTCTACCCATGATTTGTCGATATGATAAGTGAGACTTCAGTTTTAGCCCCCCCAAAACATATCACATTGTATTATATTCATAAAAAGTTAAGTCTACAATTATCCTTTATATATTGAAGGTTATACATAATTACATCACTTGTGCTATTTGCTGGATGTAATACTCAGCATTTACACTTATTCTGCATATATTGGTGGTTACACAATATCACATCACTTATGCTATATGCTAGATGTAATTATCAGCATTGACAATTATTCTGTATATATTAAAGGTTATGCAATATCACATCACTTGTGCTATATCCTGGATGTAATTCTCATAACATGAGCAATAGATGTTAGTTTGAATTTTCTAAACGGTAAGAGAGATGCCAGTTACAATCTGTTTGATTGTAAGGGTTACAGCACAATACACCATGTTATTAAATAGCCCCATTGTGTGAATTGTGTAGATACAACGAGCCCAACATCAAAGAATTCATATTATATACATAGTATATGTCAAGTAATACCCATAAACACTGAATTGTGAAAATACACCTTGTTATTCAGAAAAATATAGAATGCCCCTGACCAGAGACCTCCAATAATGGGATTATTGGATTGTTAAAATGTCTTTAAGACTCATTTACATATTGCAAAAACATAGACCCATACTGCTTCTGTATTTGCACAAGTACACCTCTATGTCCTCTAAGTGCATTTCAAAGTGCACACAGTGGTAGATCTAGAGGGGAGCGATCAGGGAACCCCCTCCCAGCAGGGGTAGGATGCCTGCGGAAACACACTGTGGACCCGATTCCTTAAGGAAAGGAAAGCAAAAAATATGAGTAACTTTGCATCTTGGCAAAACCATGTTACATTGATGGGGGATGTAAATTTAAAATGTGATCGCAAATTATTGGTTGGCATCTCCTAGAACAGCTTTACATTTCAGTGTAAACATAAAGCTATCAAATATTTATGTGCTATATGAAAAAACAGCCAGTATTTAACTTAAGTGCAAAATAAACTAATTTGCATCCCTTGCATTGTAACATGGTTTGCCCAGGAGAAATCTTACTCATTTTATTCCCTTATTTTCCTTAATGGATCAGGCCCTGTATATGCATTTGCCTGTCGGCTGAGAGGCAGACAGAGAATCCTGCCCGGCTACTCGAACGGTGTTTTTTCATAAATTGACTTATTCATATGATTCTGTTGGAGAATATAGTAAAACACATAATTGCAGCAGATAACATGTGCGGTGGCACTCAAGCTACACTTTATTTTTTGCACTTTTCCATTGTGCAACTTATAAGCGTGTTAAAAAAAGCAGGTGGAAGGTTGTGTAACCCTGAGCGAGTTTCTATGTCCATCTCCAAAACATGGCTCAATACATGGAACTAGGCTCTAAAGTGAACAGAACGATATATTTAATTAAGTATAACCACCAATTATTTCAGATATATTATTTAGTTGAGTAATGCTGATAGATAGATAGATATGAATCAAATACTGGCTTTAGGTGTTATTCAATGATGATATTAAACAGAAGGATCATCTTAAAAAAAATGAATACAATAAAAACAAATTTAATGATTTATCTTTAATTTTGCACAATATTTAAAAAGCATATTTTGATAATATGTATCTATATTGTTTGTGGTAAAAAAAAAAGTTCCATATCTAATGTCATGAAATGACTATTAGGAATAATTCAATTATTAATTCAATAAAGTATGTATTTTACTACAAATTTCTACAGATACATTGTTTCAGTATCAAAGTTTATGGCAGCGTAGGGTACAAGTCACAGCTTCTCTCTGAACAGAAAAGAAACAAGACTCCAAGTATTAGGTGATAAGAGATGCGTTGACTTAGGCTAGGTACATACTACAGGAAAGTTGTAAGGATTAGCGGTTTACCAATGACAGATAAAAATAGTGCCAATTCATGTGTACACACCATACATGACTACCTTCAGATCTGTGCTCTTCATCTGTCATAGCCAACGTCTGCAACTAGGAGGACGAGGTATAGCAAAGTGACGGCTGTTATAGATTCACGTAGATCACCCAGGACAGAGGGTGGATGGTCCTGCAGGTGGGGGCATTCAATATACAGATTATATAACTTTTAGCCTTGTAGAAGTTTGCAGTTTACTGTGTACTGAACAACCAGACACCCCCGGACTCCACTGGTAAGTGCACTGGACCCCTGAATACCAGTTAATTTATTGTTCCAATTCTGCAGAGTGCATACACACTGCAGAATTGGAACAACATTGTTCCATTGTTGAATGAGATTTTTGTTTAGTTTAACAATCTCGTTCAACGATATTATGTGCTTTAGAATGCGAATCATTCCTCGTTGCAGGGTACACACTGATGTCATAGCGGGTCAATCAGTCATTTATCTTGTTGATTGGCCCGATAAGCTGCTGAAAACACTGCAGTGTGCACCCAGTCTAATTGATATTGATAGGCAAGTTAATGACATAATTTAAGCATCGTGTATATTATGTGTTGTTTTTAGTATCTGTGTGTATATGTTAAATGTATTTTACATTAATTGTCCTTGATTGTGACAGTCTTATCTTTAAAAACTTCTTTTAAGAAAGTGTCAGAGTTTCTTTAGATTCTCAGGCTTCACCCTTAGTTCATTGTTTAGGCACTAGTCTATGTCCCTGTGGAGCTTACAATATACCCAACGCATACAAACACACACATTGGGTCCACGTTAGACAGAAGTCAATTAGCCTTCCAGTACTTCTTTGGGTCATGAAATAAAAATAAAACACCCAGAGCAAATGTACATGGAAAACATCAAGACAGCACTTTGGTAGGAGTTGAACTCAAGGCCCAAGTAGAAGTCCCAACCACTGAGTCACTAAATACAGGGATAACATGAATTACTGAAAATACAACATAATCATCAACTCCGACTTCAAAATTCATGATCAAAAAACTCATCAAATGTAGGAATTTTCTCTGTCCGTGTCCGGATCAGGGCTGGTCGACGACTTTTTGCATCTTTTCTGATCCAACTGTCTAGTGAGTCACTGCTGGAGCTGTCATAATTTGACTCACTTCTATCTTGTTGGGGCTGAAACCACATCTTCAACTTGCTCTCGCGCAGGTGACAGTCTGGGGTAGAACCAGGCTCTCTAATAGCCCAATCCCATGTGTTGCCTTAAACACAAATCAAAAAGCTCATAATTAAAGAACAATGTACATCATATTATGAATATGGCCTGATACCAGGAA